>NC_083730.1:51839561-51939561 GCF_028564815.1 Eubalaena glacialis | reverse complement strand
GCGTCCTTCTTCATTACTCTTTCTCTACCTAATAACACATTTTGGCATCTAATAAATTATGTCATTGGTTCAAAAGCCTATTTAAAAAAGCAATTGTGATAAACATCATAAATTGTATTGTCAAGCTGCATATAGTTATGTCAACGCCTTTTGCATGTTTACATGAATGTGCAGTGACTACATGACTCCCTGTACAATCTTCTTAAAGTAAACTCATGTATAGACACCTATAGAAAGAGGCTTGTAGAAATGTTGGGGTTTTCCAGGCAACTTCCCATTTCCGATAAAGATTAGACAACTTGTGCGATTAGGATGTGTCTGCAACACACGTGTGTTTTCATACACTATTCTGGATTCCAAGCATCATTCAGAGTGAAGCTACCATTATTTAAATCTACGGACTCAACTTTCGAAGAGATATGAACATAACCACTTGCTATTTTGCAGAACCATGAGCATCCCTACGCTGCACTTTCATAGGTTAGTATGTCCTATACTCGTGTCTCTTTACACTGAACTTACCCGCTTTTGTCATTTCATTACCTATTTCCCACGATATCCAAAGAATTCTGAAGCAGAAATATACTTAGCTCTTTCAAAGTAGTTTGGCTTAAGGAAGTAAAAAAAGAATAACCAGGCTAAGTCCTAAGTTACCGCTTTTAATGGAAGTATAAATTTTGTCGAAACCAGTTAAACTTGTTGCCTAGCAAACGGCATCAGCATCAGGCTTTGATGCAATGATCGCAAAGGAATCACTAAAAACACCTCAACCGAGGCTCCCAAATCGGACAACTTGTGAATACGGGGAGAGATTACTATTGCGTCTCTTGAAAGTGATATAGAGGCATCAAGAAAGTGTGTTTGTCTCCTTATACTATGCACACCAGCTGGCCCTGTATGTTGGGGTCAGATGCTTAAGCCTTGATTTCCTCATCTGTATAATGGGAAGAATGACGCAACCTCATGTCACAGCCTGAAGAATAAATGATCGAAATCTATTTGAGGGCAATACTGAGTGCACTTAACACGCAACATGTTTGCTTAATTTTTGGTCCTTACCAAAAACAAGCCCCAGACCCTTTGAAATGTATTTCTTATGATTTACACTTCTATATGTGATCATTTATCAATCCACTACTGACAGGGAGTAGGAATTTGGTTTGAGATAGTACCATACAGCATTTCACAAACCAGTTGTTGGTGTTGGTAGTGATGTGTATGTGTGTGTGTGTGCGTATGTATGTGTGTGTGTGTTTTAAATTTAGGAAAATCATGTTTCATGTACAGAACTGTCCTGGAATTTTGAGCATACAAGTTTGTTATTTCGAGCCATTTGATTAAATTTAACCACGGGAAACTCTTCCAAGTCCTAATGAAGCAGCATTTACATCTAAAAAGGGAGCCAAGCCAAAAAACATCCTTTTCCAATATCTCTCTTTCAAACAACAGACTCCAATATAAGCTCCATGGTTTTCATTTCACTTCTATACCATCTCTCTGAGCTTTTGGAAACAGGTTAAACACAAGACAGGGAGTGGTGCACCAGTAGGTCTTTGGTGAAAAGGGTTGGCAGCAGTTCTACATACAGATATGTGTGCATGTGTACGTACACACACACACACACTTAAATACACAAAGAAAACTATAAAAATTTATTTTAAAGAAAGGCCATTAAAAAATTAGAAAACTATAGTTACTGACAGAAAATTTGAATTTGAATTCAGATATCAGCCATATAATTTAAGACCTCTGAAATGAACGTACTTTTAGTTCATAACATAACACGTGATAGTTCAAGACACAGATTAGGTAAAACAGGCCTTTAAAGAAAGTTAAAATTACCTTTTCATTAAGAGAGAAAAGTTTTTTTGCCTCTAAACAAACCGATACAACTTGGAAGATTATAATTTTTTCATAAAAGACACATATACTTGCACACAATTTTATTGACTGTGTCATTACTAAGTTAAATTAAGCTGTTTCAATAACTGAAGAAGTTACAACTAACCGAAACAGCCTGGACATAGAATGCGATCTTATGATATTGCCAGGTTTCCAACATCACATTTATTCCATGCGATGGTGCACTTCAGCATAATAATGCGAGGATCCTAGGATGCAGCAGACACAGAAATAATGTCAAAAGCAATTCTTCACATTTGGATCTTACCACATCAAGTGCAAATAATGAACTTAAACATGAAAATGCAATTTGCTCCTTTTAAAGTATACATTTTTAACTCTTGCAAAAAACAACAAAAAACCCCCACCACATTCATTTCCAACGCCTCGAGGTAAAGAGGATGGCATCTATCACAAGTGCAGAGAATGTCTGAAGGATTTAGAAGCAATCTTTTCATAATGCTTCTTTGGGTGAGGAAGTAGAGTTATGAGTTGCTCAAAATTCATAAAGATTATTAAGTTTACATCCTCACAGAAGATCTGCCACCACTGCATCTCTCAGCTAGACTGTCAGCATCCCTGCCCAACTCTACTGAGAATAGGTCTCTGGTTCAGGACATTCATTCATTTTGTGGCATTAGTGCTCCAGTGTATAAAACAAAGATTCTGTCCCATTCAAAAATCAAACAAACAGAAACAAAAAAACAAATTGCCTCCAGTGGAACAAGGATACAATATCATAACTGAATTCAGGTACTCATTCTATCAATAACCCTGCATGGAAGTAACTTTAAAAGGGAAGTAAGTTGTTATTCCAGCAAGTTGATTCCAGATTATCAACTTGTGTGTCTGTGCCTGCTGGGCTATTTGAATGATTACTCTGTCCCTCAATGCCCTCAGCTATGACTGACCGGGCACCCATGGCCATGACCCCTCACGGTAAGGAAGCTTCCTAAACAACAGTGAGCTTTCCTGCTTGATGAATTCCAACCTCACAGCTCATCTAAACTGAGCCTATGGGCTTCACGGTTTTCCTTCTTACTCTCCGCATAGGTCTACGGGAAGTTATGAAACATATTTTTCTAGTCCTCCCAGGAGCAAGGCCAGGTTCACAATTTGACCTCAGAAACATAGCAGTCCTGCAAAGCCAGACAGTCTGATAGAACTGAGTATTAGTGTTCTCTGCCTGGCCCAACACAAACCATAACATGCAGCAGGGAGCAATGTTACTTGTGGGAAATGACAAGCAATGGATCAGTGGGAGAAAAATAATGGGATTTAATCACATAAAAATATCCCAGGCACACAGCTCCCTTTTCAACAAGCTGCCCACCTCAGGTGAGGGCACAATGTTCTTCTGAAACCAACCACTTATAATTTACAAGGGAGCTACCTAGCCAGATCTTTTGATCACATTAAGTTATAGGATTCTGGGCACACCCAGAGATGCTCCTTCCCTCACGTGAGTATATGCACCTCCTGGAATAATTTTAAACGCACATACAAAAACACCTATGTATGCATCACAGATGTCTTGGATGTGTAAGAAACGATCCCAGGAACAGGGCAGGTTCATGTGAAAGACTGTCACAGACTAATTAAGGACACTGCTGCCGAAAAAGGAAGGGTGACCCTGCAGTCTTATTTACACAATTTCCAGCCAGAGGGCTGTGAAGTGGAGCCCCAGTGGGGGCATTTCTATCTGAAACCCAAGGGCACCTGCATTAAGGAAACCGGTGTAAATGAATTCCTTTGCTCAATGACAGAAGGAAAGACACCAATACTTCAATTATCTTGGTATGGAATCTATGTGCCGACCCTCTTGGATTCTACATAACAAGACACAGTTATCTCTTATTTTATTATTATTATTATTATTTGCACTTCACTCTGCATTCATTTAGAAGGAGGACATTTTGTGGCAAGAACAATAAAGCTTTTTAGGCAGAAGGTAGTGATTCAAAAATTGCAAAACCTCAGCTTTCAAAAATAGCCTAAGTGACCTCTTGCAGTACTCTGACCACTCTAGCAAGCAGGAGGCAACCCCTGTGAAGAGCGAATTCTGGCAAAGTTCTCTCTTCACAGATGATGCACAGCTTAAGCTATAATGAGTTTTTGGGTTACAAATGCTGAATGCATTAATATTCCTTGATGATAATTATCACAGTATAAGCACCTTTCCCAATGTGAGTAGCATAAAGCAACTGAAGCAGCATTTTTACTACATTTGAAACAAGCTGGAAAATGGGATTTTCTACTCTTGTAACCTGGGGTCAACATACATCAAGCACTGAATATTAAACACACCTCTATATGAATCCCGCATCCCTTTCCTACCCTTCTGCTTCATGTATACCTAAAGCTATCTCCTTTATCCATTCTTCATTATGAAATTCTTGATATGAACATACATGTGACATATATTAATTCGAAAAAGAAATGTGTTTCCCCCCAATCACATGAATCCTATGTTTCTTCTTATGAGAATACAAATAGCACATAAGATCAGTAAGCCATGCTTTACAGATGAGATGTGTCTCTCTGCAGTTTGAATGAATACTGTGGTCACTGGCTGCATATAAAACAGGATGAAAATTAGAATTGAGCAAACAGGCTCCTAGAAGAACCAAATGCATCACATACAAGACAAACTACATACAGCCTTTATCTTTATACTTTCAAAACTCATCATACGCTTAAGCACTGAAAGGTTTACATGTGAATTCTAAGCCACCAACATGGTAACAGTCATGATGTCAGCAGCATTATTTACTGGCAATAGTTCGCTAAGGATCCTGGAAACCAATTTTCACTCCAGATTAAAAGAACAATTATTGTTATTTGGATAATAACCATCAAATAGTATAAGAAGAAATTGATAAAGGTGATTCTTTATGCATTATATCAGCAGTATCTGTCTAAGATTCGGTGTTTGCCTAGCATACCCCAAACGGATGCCGTATAGACTTCACTTACTATACCGCAATTGGATTTCATAATATGCTCGGAATAAACTATAAATTGACTTCTCCTCATCTCTTTTTCTTCCTCTCTGTTTAGTGAAAAAGAAAAAAATGTCTATTTTCAAGCTCAACTGATACTAGGATGGCTCAAAATCATTACAATATAAGAGCCTCCTTTTTAAAAAGCATGCTATAATATCATTTTAAGATTCTATGTACATAATCCCAACAGCACTTTGACTTAACAGTGACAAAATGAAAGCCAGTTCGAACCCTTAATCCAAAGAATGGGAATTGATTTAGGTATTTTTTTAGGTGTGAATCTGCTGAACTCATTTGTACCGTGTTACCCACACTTCATTCAGATAATATGCCACGCTATAACTGCCTCAAGTTCTGTAACATCATTTTTACTTATGTGCTGCAAAAATGTCTTCAAATCCCATTTGAATAGAAGGCAGGGTTATGAGGGAACCTTTACTAAATATTTAACAGCACCATCAGCTTATTAAATACTATAATGTGAGAGCCATGAAAACATGATATACCGTGCTTGCCTTTTTTCTAAAACTTAATGCTGCTGCTCATTTTGGACACTGCAAGCCCATTCATCAGCAGAACTGATGCATTTTAAAAAGTCCTCATTTACTAGCAGATAAATGTGGTTAGAGAACGTTTTTAGTGTAGAAATGATTGGAAACCTACTTGGTTTTACTGTGCAAAATTTGCTTTGCTCTGGCCTAGGGAAAAAAAAAAAAACCTCACAAAACATTTAAAAGGCTGTTTTGAAAGAGCATGCAAAGGAACACTGTTTGAAATAAAAGAAAGTAGGGGCTGTTTTTGGTTCCCAGGAATATAAATACACCAAAACAAGGCAACAGATTTACAGACAGCTGATAAAGTACATGTATTCATCGAATCTGGAAATAGTATCTCAAATACACATCATATAATGAGATTACCCGTTGTGACGTTGCTTTTGACCATGACGTTGTTGGCAGGTAATTTCATTTGCAACTATTCATAATTGCATTTTTTAGAAGAACGGGTTAATACAATTTTGCATTTAGTCTGTTAAGATATTTTTAACTAAAACTATGCTTTTTTTTTTTTTTTTTTAAAAGTTAATCAGAAATTTTGTAGCCTGTTGCAGTGGGTAGAAAGTAGGAATTCTCTCTGAAAAGATATTTCTATTCACAAAGAGATACACTATCGTCTAATTTAAAGAACACCCCCTTTCCACTGGAGGCCTGCAGAGCGAGAGTTTATCCTGTAAACACTGTAACAATGATTATCTGTCCTCCCCTGTTCTCAGTGGAGACTCTTGCTTTGGAAAATGTCTTGTGGTGACTTACTAAATTCAGGCTATTTCAATTAGTATTACTGCACATTAAAAATTAATTGCATTACTGAGTGGATTAAGGTTTAAATTTCAATTCTACAGTATGTGCACTAGAAATGACAGCTAAAAATCAATGCTCCTTGGCCCACAATCGGAAGTGTGTACACTTGAACAGCGCGGGCCTGGCGTCACCGGCCAAGCAGTTTTAAAAGACTTGATAGTTCAATTGAAGGTGTGTCAGCTCTAATTCTACATTTTAGTTTGAATGCTGCACAGTAGCCCAGCCTTAGAAAAAGAAAAACAGAACAACAGTTGACCTAACCATTTGGAAAAACAAATGGACACAGGTACTAAAATTATGACAACAAAGGGATTAAAATTCACATATAATTATACCCAGGCTAAAACCTTGTTCATAACTCTGTTTAATAAGAACAGAGGATCCTTGACTTAAATCCACACTATTTTTTTTTATTAGTTACTGAGTGACAGCAGTCGATTGGGGGCAGGAAACAGGCTATTTTGTAGAGACATTACTACTATGTACAACGCTCATAATAACTTTATTCTATGTTTTAAAGAAACCCAAGAAGATATGGAAAATACAAATCTTTTCCTTAAACAGCGATCCTATTTAAGCCCCCTTTATAAATTATTAAATCTCTTTGGGGGAAGGGACAAATGAGTTGATCATCCTGACGACAAGTTTATTACATCTAGACGAAACGTGTGAAAAGAAATGGGTCACTTTTATTCACAGTAAATTTGTTCCTCTGAGAAGATGAAGATGAGGAACATTACAAACCAAGTCCACAGAGTAAAGGAGGATCAATAAAGGCCCACCAAGCCACCCAGGGTGTCTGGGTTTGGAACTGAATGGTGATTGGTATGTGCCTAAGAGAAAAAATGCTGCCTGCAATGTTCCTTAAGATGCCCTCTGCGGTTGCACCTGCACCGGTGGCCAAGAGCAAGTTCAGTGGCAAGAGAGTAAAGGAGATGGGAAGTAATAACAACAATAAAAAGAATAATCTGTTGCAAATGGACCCCGAGGTGTAGTAGTCATCCCCGTGCAACAATCACCCTTCACTGCAATTTACTGATGTGGCTTCATTACAATACAGCATATAAAGGGGCAACGTACAACGTGCACTCTTGAAAGCTATGTGGTTTGATGCAGCACACAACACCCTAGAAGGCACTGCTCGAGGAGCCAAGTCAGATTGTGCAAAAGTGAAATTACCTATAAAAAAATTAAACAGAGATGTAACATGTGTACAGCATCGTGATACATGGGCGGGGGGTGGAAAGAGGGTAAAAGGTAGCAGGGAAAGGTGTTTCCTTAGTGAACTATTAAAGGCATTCCAAATTCATCTGAATTAAAACATCCTTTGAAGAGGTAACAACTTCTAGCTTTGTTAGAAGGAAAAGATAAAGGATATGATGTTTCCTGTTTGGGAAATAGAAACTGGCACTCTGTTTCCTATTCTGATTCTTCATAAAATGAACTTAAACCATGTTCTTAGGTGAACTTTAATACGGCACATTCAGGTTACTATTATGCAAAAGGAGAACACGATTCGCTTCTCCCATTCTGGTCTGGCTGTAGTTCAAAGCCTTACTTTTCAGTCAGTGCCCAGAAGATGCTGAAGCAATGTGTTAAGGCGAAAAAAGAGATTCTTTCCTCACCAAGGATCATTGAGTATGTCATTGGTTAATTCTTGTTCTATGCTCCTCATTAGCATGACTCTCAAGTTTCTGGTTATCATATCTGAAATATTAAGACATAATAACTATGAAGGTGCAGATAATTGGATATTAACCAGAACATACTTGACTGGGCAGGACGTAGGGCCCTGCTTAAACTAATCCTGAAATATATTAATCACCAATTAATGAAAGGGTTTCGAATTCATTTTCTATTATAGAACACCTCCGAGTATCTAAGCTTTTTCTAACAGAATGACTTGGAATAACAGGATAGAAATAAAGAACATGGCCATTTGATGGTGGGCCTGAATTAATTCTTTACAGCCTGTTGTCAGGTAATCATGAAAACTATAGTTAAAGCCTTGATTACAGTTACGAAGCCTGATGCAAAGAAGAGGGGATACTTTTCAAGGTTCAGCGGCCTTGGTTTAAATTCCAAATTTTTTCCTTTAAATGGCAGAGCCATAGCTAAATATTTCACCAGAGAGCTGTCATAATATTATCTGAGTCTTTCAGCCTAAGCAGACTGTAGCCCTCCAACCTAACAACAGATGTACTCTTAAAATAAAAACCAGTTAATGGGAGCCAGAGAGATCCAGCAAAGGCATGCTTTGTACATAGTAAACAGGAAGTAGTAAGAAGGTGATGAATATATTGAGGGATAAAAACCCTGACTAAGTGGTGGTTGAAAAGTCACCACCACTTAGATGGAAATAAAGTAATGCTGAGAAAAGAAAATGGAAAAAAAAGGAAAAGAAAACAGAAAGAGGAACAGAGAGAAAAGGAAAGTCATATTTCTCTAAAATCCACGGGGCTGTGAGATTGTGTCTGATGTGTCACAGATATTCTCCTAGTTTGGTTGTAAAAGCCCCCACTAAGCTCCCTAGAAAAACTTCTGTACCTATTTCAGTGAGTTAGAGAAATTGCTACCAAAATGCTATTCATCTTTTTAAAAATTTCCAAGTACAGTATTCTCACAAAGAAATTCTAATATCTTTTCCAACTTAAAAGGTGTGCCCCCCAGATTCTCTGAAAAAAACTTACATTTTCATACACAAACTACTATACATAAAATAGATAACTAATAAGAACCTACTGTATAGCACAGGGAACTCTACTCAATACTCTGTAATGGCCTATATGGGAAAAGAATCAAAAAAAAGAGGGGATATATGTATATGTATAGCTAATTCACTTTGCTGTACACCTGAAACTAACACAACATTGTAAATCAACTATACTCCAATAAATTTTTTTTTTAAATGACTTACATTTTTAAGTCAGAGAAAACAAGGTGTTTGGATGAATGCAACGGAAGCAAGGGACTGAAATGATGCCATCTCTGTTTTTCCTGCCTTTAGTCACTTAATTTGATGAAAATAGTTAAGAAAACTCCTGTTATCTCAGGGTTGTTAAAAAAATTCTGTTCTTTGTTGAATTTAATTTTAATAATTCTTAAATAAGCACTCACGGCAGATGAACTAAGATACACAGGCAAGTCAGCCCTTTTATCAACAATTTTACCATAGAAATACACAAACATTTCAATGGCTCTTCATTAGCAAACAGATCAACAAGTGATATTTTAATGCCTGACTTTATTCCATCTCTGTGGGGACCGTAGTTGAGAGTGTGATGTACAGTACAGAGAAAGGAATCATCAGCCACAGCGTCCCAGGGCTCTCTCCATTGAGGACTTCGAAGCCTCTGCTTAAAGAGTGCATTTAATTGACTGATAGACAGTAGCTTCTTTGTTCACAGAAGACAGCGAAGTAATGGCAGCTTGAAAATCGTACCATCTACAGGGTCTCCTGAGACTAGTAACAGGGGGATATGTGTCAGGAATAAATAAATAATCTAATTATTAAGCCACTTCCTGTCAAGTTAACTCCAATTTGTTGGCTTTTGAAGGCAACAAAACGAGGCATTTTTCCTCATTATGCTTCTCTTTTTATACCAGTGGTAATCACAGGCGGATTAAAGGGTGCCTGATTGGTTTTTTTGTCAAGGAACTGAGAAGCAGCCAACAGTACAGAAAAACAGAGTTGGGGTTAGAAGAAATTTCATGCTTGTCTCCTTTCCAGCTCCCTAACAGCCCACACGGCTGCCCCATACAGAGCTGCCAGCTGTACAGCAAATGCGTACCCCTCCAACTGAGGCCTACCGGGCCACAGGCGCCATCCTGAGAGCTGTGAGATACCTTGCAATCTTGGCAGGTAGCTACTGCTGTCATAGGCATAATTCTAAAGGTGACCTAGGAAGCCCTATCAGCTCACCAAATGCAACAATACGAGCAGCTGAAGTTCAACGCCTACTCTCCATATTGGCTCCCTTTCCTTTGTTTACTGCTATGATTGGCCCCCCAAATAGGAAATAACCTATGGAAAGAGGTCATCAGAGACCTTTTCTTTTTATGTGTCTGAGCCGATCCTGTGAAAATAGGTCACGATGCCTATGCGTATGTGGGCCTGTGTGTGTGCGGGGATCGATCTTTTTATCTTTTGCTGATGACTTTCCCCGCCCTCCATTCAGAAATGTTTTGCAAACTTCATGCAGAAACAGACACCCACACTTGATAAACAACATATCAAACGGTGAGTGGAAACGGATATGCCCGTGGCATATTCTACTGCAAGTCAAAGGAGAGGACAAAACCAGAGCCAGAAGCCCTACCAACGTCTCTCAGACAGTCACATGGAACCTTCTATCTGGCACAGACTCTGCCCAGCGTCTCTGTATGGAGCTTAGGAAGGAAGGCTGGCATCCCGTAATTCTTCTTGGGAACAACGTTCTTCTGAGGTCTCTTTTAGGACGATGTGTTCTAAAAAGTAACAAGAAACTGTATCTTCCATCTGTCGGTGGGCTCAGTGAAAACCCCCAGGCTCACAGAAAATTAACATCAGGAGAAATGTCTAAGAGGCTTTCTTAGGGGCTTGTAAATTAGAAACTCCACTAGCTGCCAGTATTTTTACTCTTGTAAATCAAAGCTGCTAGGTGCAGGCTAAAACACAAAACAAGGATAAACATCCTGATTTGTCTTTTAAAAGCTTAACACTGAAATAATAGAGAGGCTCAAAGATTTCCTTGAAAAGTTGCTTCCGAAATAAGAATCCAAATAATCAAGATGAGCTCTTGAAAACTGTATCTTATTCCAAACAGATTTTTTTTTCTTTGAAGAGATCTTTTTGCTTTCGTATTAAATTGTCTTTGTTTTTAGAAAGGCTGATGGTAGCGGAGCTTGATAATTTCCTGTGTCACCACTTTGCACTTGGTAAACGGTGTAGCTATGTTCTATTTATGCCTGCGTATGTCCTTTCTGAATACGTCTTGAATTTTTGTTAAATTGTGCAGATAATTAAACCCTCTTCATATTTACAGTCTGCTTCACTGGTACCATGAATTCTGTTTTCAGTTACTGTCTGCAAATTCCCTCTCTGAACAATTTCATACGAAGCAATAACACTTCATTTTACATACGTTTTCCCTGATGTCCCCATACAGAGCTGCCAGCTGTACAGCAAATGTGCGGTTCTCAAACTGAGGCCTACCAGGCCACAGGCGCCATCCTGAGAGCTGTGAGGCACCTTGCTGTCACTGGCAAGCTTCCGTGCTGTCACTGTGACCGTCACTCCACACTTCATACAACTTAAAATCATCTGATTATTAGAATTTGTGGCCCACACTCCATTTTATCCTTTATTTAATCTATCCCCACATCACACATTTGTTTAAATGTTTTGGCTGCTTTACAAATCACGCAGCCATCTGCACAGTAGGTGTGACACCGTTTTTTAGACAAAAGTTACGTGGCAAATAAAGATAAAGTCATTTGAAACGCTTTGGTGTTTGTTATTCCGCCTGGTTCACTTGGACCAACTCTAAGAAATAAATAGAATTATCTGTGTAAATCGATGAACATCTATAAAAAACAACACCCAGCAGAACGCCGAGGGTGCCCCATTACCTACGTTAATATCATGACAGCTGAGGAGAGATGACCTGGCCCACTTCTCGTCTCTCCTGTACAGATGGCTATTAAAGAGAAAGTATCCCTTTTGTATGGTCCATGTAGAAACCCTTTATGGGCTTTTCAAATAAGCCAGCATTGCCCACATGAGGGTAGCTTTCTGTTACCATTAAACTGCCCAGATTTCATCTTTTTTAATTCAGCTCCGGATGAAACAAGCCAGTATTTCAACATATTTAACACCAAATGCTTGTTTCTTACTTCCCCGAGTTTTGTAAGCAATCAACTGAAGATGACTTAAAAAAAAAAAATTCAATAGTCTTCTCATTTAGAATTCATGTAAACTCCAGAGAACCTAAGGACTTGGAGCTTCTTAGGACAGTGCAGTAGACACATATCTATACACCCACACATATATGCACTACTGTAGATTCATTCTATTCATTTTTTTAAAAAGCAGCCAATGAAAGCTGAAAGTGTAAAGGGCAACATGGCTCTTTATCTTCCTATGCAGAGATCCATATCTTTGGATATTTCCCCTTCAGACACATAAAATCCAAAACCATTATAGGCCTCAAAATATTGGTTTTAGTCTATTCTAAAGCAAGAGCACTCAAGCTGAAATGTTTCAGAGGTGATGCTGAATGTCACAGAACTATAATGAAGATTAGTACGTAGCGCACCATCCACTAAAGAAATGGAAAGAAAATAATGCCATTTGTGACCCTGGGCACCAACCAAATTGCAGAACGTGCGGATGTCACCTGCCACAAGCACAGACTAAAATTCCACCACACTGTACAAAACTGGCCTATGCATTCCTTTTGTCTTGATATCAGTCCTTCATAGCACGTGTAACATAATACATAGGGTAGATATCTTCCCACGTGCACTGTGGAAAGCTTGAATCATTTCATGATCTTTTAAAAATTGTAACTATCCATAAAACACTGAGTATTAGAGATTTGAATAAAAATAGTTAATATCTATGCATCTGTGTTTTTGTATTAGTTGTCATTCACAGTCCCAAATTCTAACTTTGCTCTTCTAAAAGATAAATACGTTTGCTTCATCCAAATACTCTAAGCATCGCCCTTGATCTGGGACATGTTGGTTAATGACTATTTGTGGATTTTCCTATTTTTTCGCAAAAGAGTGTACTCTGCCACCTTAGATACAATTTTGCTATTACATCACTCGTCTTTCTGATCAGATGAAAAACAGGAAAAAAAAAACTTATTAAGTAATCATCTCTAAGTCAATTTTTAACAACAATTCTTAGGTAAATGGTTTATATTCATTCCCTTCATATTCTCCATATGAGAACTATGAAAGCAAGGGCTGGAAATAGCCATAGCTATATAATGACCACTTGTCCTCCAAAGGCCATGACTGTAGCCATCAATTCCAAGGATAATGGTATTTCTCCCCTTTGATCATTTCTTTGTCAAGCTGACTGGCCTTCGATGGTGAGCTTACTGCCGGTTGTCTACCACCAGCCGCTCGCAATTTGCTCCCTCTGTTTCATGAGACCGTTGTCTGTGGCTGTTTGGAACACATTGGTCTCTTTGGGGATTTATGCGCTAGTTGCAATGCCAACCTCCGTAGTGATCGAAATTTCTTTCTAACTAAAATAGATAATTAGAGGCTGGTAACTATTGGTCAAGAATTATCAGAGTGAAAAAATTAAGCTTCTCATAAATAGTTCTTGGCAATGTCATCTCTTTGTATTGTCGCATGCCTAACAACCCTTTATTCAGAGCACTTACAAATTTGCTCTACTGCTGTTGAGCCTCATAATTTTATATGAGGCAATCCCTTTCCTGGGTTAAACACATTTACATTCTCTTGTCTCATCACGATCTGTGCTAATCCATACCAAATAATAATAATAACAACAACGATAATAATAATAACAGAAATCTCAAAGAGGAAAAAAAAACAATAAATATTTACTGTGCTGATAAGAAGAGACAAGTGAATAATGAATTAAAGGACACAGTGCACAATGGTTTCTTTCTGTATTTTCAGGTCAAAAGCCAATGTAAACTATGTGAAAGGAACAAAGGAAGACAAGAAAAAATTTCTCATCTGTGCAGACTTTAAAAGAGGGAAATCTTTTCCCCAGGAAAGCTGTTAAAATGTTTCGTAGCTCTTTGTGTGTGTGTGTGTGTGTGTGTGTGTGTGTGTGTGTGTGTGCGTGTAAAGAAGAAGAGAAGAGAAACCTCTAAATAGCCACTGGTCTGATTTCTTACTGAAACTGTGTCAAAATGCAATCGAGACTGAGGTTTTCTTTTTTTCCTTAATAGACATAAGTCAAATCCCGAATGCATTTTTATTGAGTAATTATTCCTGCAACTCAAACCATGTGTTCACACCTAGCTGCAAAATGGCACTTATGCAGAACATCTCCAGTGTATACCTGGTAGAAACACTGATGGTTTTCCTTTCACAAATGTCCCTGGCCAAAAGCCTGAGACTAGCATATCCAGAAAGAAGCGTGGAGGTTCCCTGACATTGAAATTGCATTAAAACACGTGGGCTACGTAGAAGCAAATGCAAATGACTTGGTCAAAGAAGGAATTTAAAGTTACACCTCACTGAGTCATCTGCAGACCTTGTTTTCCATCAGGTGACATAATCTTTCCCCAGACTGACTGAAATGGAAAACAAAATCTGTGAAAACACTATAGACCCTCTTAACAAAAAGAGTAAGAGGCTTTTCAGATAGCCTCTAATCTCTCTTCCCTGCTAAATGTCTGGTTGAGATTATTTTTTGATTAGACAAAAAACATACACAGATACACAACCTAAAAATACCTACCCTCAACGGAGGTATTTTAGCCAACAAAATCATGCTGCCTGCCTCATTTGAAAAACTAAGCATCACACTGGGATTTTAAAAAGGGGTATCTTAGCCTTTGTGACATCCTCCCCTTACACATTCTGTCTCTCTAGATATTAACAATGCGAGGAAGTGTAGGGACTTGGATGCATGGTCAACAGATGTAACAATTAAATGGATACTATTCATTTGTTTGGGCCTCAAGTGCAAGAGAATTACATATTTTATCATTAAAAAATAGCATGAATATTAACTAACTAGGCCCTCTGTGAAAAGGAATAGAATTTGCTTCTCTGATGGAAGGTGAATTGTTAAACGCTCAGATCCCAAGAGGAGATGAGTGTCATATTAATCCACCATAAGGTAGAGGGGGGAAAGCTTTGGGAAAGCACTAATGATGCAAGGAATATTGAGAGAAATACTAAGGGAAAGGTATAAAGCAATTTAAAAAAAGGACCAGGACAAACCAATGAACGTTTTGGACAAATGATACTAAAATCAAAAATTCCTCTCACGCTCAACATTCCATTCAGATTCTACGTGTGCAAAAGAACATTAATACTGTGTTGAAAATATATTCCATTTGTTCATCTGGGCCCTGGGATAAATAATAAATCCAGAACCAGAAACATGTTTACACAGACTAAAACTAATCCGAAGCACAACGATTCACTAACTTTTCCACAGGCTGCAAACTTCCAAGAAATATTCTCACTAAAGCCCATGTAAAACTGTAGCATAATGCAGAACCATGAATGACTCTCACCAGTAAACTCTACTCAAGAAATAAAGAGATGGAAAATATTAACACTCATTACTTGGAAAGAAGAATTCATTTTTTCTAACCCATGACACCCCCCACACCAAGTCCATTTTGAAAGTTTATATAGAGTATTTTTTTGGAATCCAAAATAGAAAGGAAAATAGAAGAAACATTTCAATCTCTCTTACACATTGTCATTATCTTCTAAACACTCAGTAAAACTGTCAGTGTTATTCTGACACATTTAAGAATAGGCCATTTAATGTATAAGAAAATCACTAATAATATTAGGACTTAAATCTGGAAAATATAGAGATAAAGTAACCAATATTTTAGACCAGTATTTTGGCTCTTAGGTATGTGTTCCATTTTTGCATAATTAAGCAGTTAGTCTTTTATAAACCATAATCCTCCTAAAGACCATCATTTGAAAACTATAAAGCAAATCCTATTGAAAACCTATTAATAAAGTTTCCAACATTCTTTTGACTTCATTTTCATTAATATCTACAAGAGCATTAGAAGTTTTGTTATAGCTGGTTTTAAGGATCGGTTAACTATAGTTGGAGCAACCCTTCCACTGTACGTTCTCAGAATGCAGCTGATTAGTGTATGATAAAACTTGTTTACCCCTGAAAATGAGTTCAGAGTCTAAAATGTTGAATTTTCTTTCCTTTCTTAGAGTTTGATAGTAGGAGACCATGAGGTTGATCAGACTTTTAAAATATTATATCACAATTATTTACAGTATTATAAAACACCATGAAAGGAGTATGAAATAAAAAACTCTCATAGTGTAAAAACACAAATGAATGACAAAAATAGTATAAAGTAATAGCAATTGCCATTTTACTAGTAGAAAAAGATCTGCTTGATAAAGTTTAATTGGCTGGTAAAATTCTTAGTGTTATTACTAAGTGCTTATCAAATTAAAAACATAGGAGGTAACCCCAGAGGAATTAAGGGATAATGGGACAATATGAGTAAGTGAAAAAATTATCCTTTTAGTTCTAGCCCATGTGATAAATGCAAAATCCCTGAAAACAGTGGCTTAGAGCGACTTCAGAGATCTTTACCCACACCGCTTTTACAAAGATCCGTGTAAAATTTGGTGGGGAATAAAAAATGATGACTGAATTCTTAATGTGATCTTTATGATAATGATTATTTCCAGGCTGTTGAAACCATACATATAAAATTATTTTACAGCAATTTAAATTATTTATGTTTCCCTATCACAAAAACTCACCACTCTACATTTTGATACAGATGCTTAAGCAACACACAACACTGCCATTACCATAATAACTTCTGAAATTAAAACCTGTCTAAAACTCTACGGAAAGCTAACATCCAGTTCATTAACCATTCCTGTTAGTTTTCAATAATGCAAAAATGATTAGAAGTTTAATTTGTTAATCACCTGTGTTTTGACTGGCAGTAGATACATAATCCTCTCCAGAAGTCTAAACTAGCCCTTGCAGAAAATAAAATGTGCTAATGTCTTATCAGGCCTAATAATAGTAATAAAAAAATCAATCATGCTTAGGTAAATCATTGATGGTTGAACAATTAATTCATCTTTAACTCTGCTTAATTATATAGGCATTGATGTACACAAGGAGGAGAAAAATCTATGGGTAACAATGTTTAGAGTGTCACTCACCAATCATGTGATTTGCAACATGCACCTGAATATCCCATTCATTGTAGAAAACCATCTGACACTTGATGCACTGATAGGTCTTCTTCTGAGAAAACAAGTATAAACAGAATTACTTAGACACATGCATTTTTTAAATTTTAATTTAAATTTTTAAAAAACCCAACCCTACCTACTCACAGCATTTTCTTGAGACCTTGGTCTCATATATGTTGTTAACCAAGCTTCTGTGAGGCCACTTGGGCAAAATTCTATGTCCTTACTATGACCTTATGGCTTGATCCTAACACTATGCTTTTAGTTGCAAACAGTTGGAAGAAATGAGGGCACAGAATTATGGCATAATATATGTTTAAATATATCTAAACTCAAAAACAGAAGTTGATATTAAAAAAATATCTGTAACACATGGCTGAGTTTCAGACACCGATGTCTTTGAAGATCAGGCACACTTTCATTCTGACCAACATAACTGTGGTGTTGTTTCTAGATATTTGTAAGTAAAATAGCCAATAAGTTAAGATTCACAAAATGTAGCTAAGAGATTTAGAGACGATAATTTTTAGGTGAAGTATGAAATTTAGATGATGTTTCAGAAATTGCTAAGTACTAGCATTTAAATACATATCTTCTATAAAGAAATCATGTCATATTGAACATTCTAACACCATTTTATCATTTTACACAAAAGTCTTGTGGATAGAACAGGATTTATTATAATTCTTGTATCATAAATAAAGAAACTGAGGTCCAGAGATGTAGAAAAATGTGCCTGATGTCACAGGGCCACACAGCTGGGAAGAGAAACAAGCTCTCTTGATTCTAAATGCGAGGCTCTCGGATAAAGGCAGCTTTTATGATTTCACATCTTTATTATTGTGTCCCCTATACAGCTCAGTACATATTAGATGAACTCAATAAGTAAAGTACTGCTTAAGTTTTCCAGAACACAGTTACATAAATGCCTTTATGATGAAACTTGATATTTACAATTAAAAACCACCTTGGAAAACAAAATAAAGCCTTATGAAATAATCCATTTGAAATGTTCCCAAAAGTGAGAAAATGACATTTGTAAAATCACATCAATGACAGTTTGTTAAGGCATTCTTATAGAATTATCACTTCATCAGCAGTCATATAAAATTGTTTTACAAACAGTAGCAATAGAAAATATCAGTCTGTCAATTGCAATTAATTTTAAAGAACTCAACAAAATCAAAGTTAAGCACAAAAGTGTAAATGCTGTTAATGTAAAGTTTTCTTAATTATTGTCACTTAACATAGTATTTGCTTCCGTAACAGAGGATGGTATTCCTTGAAAAACACAGCAGTGCAGGCATATTTCCAGTGGAAGGTTTCTATATAATCTAACAGGCTTTGTACATTAGGCATGTTGTGAATTGAGTGTGCTAGGTCTAAATCTAACACGGACTTGAAAAACCCTGACAATCACCAAGGAAGATTTACTGCACTGAGCTGTTTACAAGATGCTTTTGATGGTAACATATAGAGCAACATGTGTTGCGTAAATAACATCTATCCCTTTTTTAACAATATTTCCCTTTAGAACTAGTTAGAAAATATTTCTTACTCCCAGATGACCTACATTATATATTGTTTATTAGCATACTTCCAGCATTATTCCTGATATGTGACCTTGCTGAAAAACAAAGAAACATAAACTTAATGGCTAGTCTTTTCTCTTGTTAGCACAGTAAAACATACAATATGTCGAAAACTGTCTCCAAAAATGATGACTGATGAATATGTTGGCAGAATATACTAGGGCATTTTTTTTTCCTGGTCTAATAATAAAGAATAAAATCACTTGACAAGCCAAAATAATAAAATACCAGCACTTACTATTGCCTTCAAAATGAACTGACACCTTTGAAGATCTATGTTTATAAGTTTTCTTTTATCATTGAAAGAAAATGCTTTTGTCCCTACTGATAATTCAAATACTAATGCTACTCTTAAGACAACGTCCAAAATGTTACTTTCTATTCCTATTAACAAAGTCATATTCTGATCTACAAGCTCCTAAATTTGGGGCTAGATGGAGTAAGAATTTAATGTGATCAAAAACAATATACCATGGTCCTAAAATGCTGCAGCTTAAACTTCATCTCACTGTACATCTCACATTTCCCAAATACAAAGCAGTGATACACCAGTTGGGATGTGCTGTAGTTTTCTTTTTAAAGCCATGGGATAAAATTCACTTTTACCCTCAATTTAAAAAAAAAATTTTTTTTAATGACCTTTAAAACATTCCTTATTGTAATTATAGACTCTTCGCAAAATATTTGAAAGACCCCTGCCTGCCCGCTTCTCTCCCATACACCATCTTTAAGTAAAGTGGTTATAACCTCTGAAAGTGTTGGCCTTGCGGGGCTCATTCCCTTGGAGGTAAGGCCATTCCAGCTCTGTACAGCTGAGGTTATGAAGGAATTCTTCCTCATTCTAGGTCCAAATCGACTTTTCACCCATTGGTCCTAATGCTAGGCTCTGCAGCTATAAAGAACAGGCTGAACTTCTTGTCTAAAATGACAGTGACATGAACCCCTTTTCAGACTGAAAATAGAGTTATGGTGTAAGAAATGCTTTGAGCAACTTTCACTATCCCCGTTACTTTCTTCCAAGTCAATCTTTTAACCAACAGAACCCCAAATTAAGCATAATACTCCAGGGGTGCCCTGACCTGTGCAGAGTACAGGACTGTCACCTCCCTTAGAACAGCTGCTTCCATCTATATAGAAGACAACAACAACAAAAAAAGTCAACTGAGATCATTCCTTTTAAAAGCAGATAAAAGTAGAAACAGAACTTCCATTGTTTGGGCCCCAGATTGGCCTTTATCAACGCTTAAGTTGTCAATTTACTTGAAATGCTAATTTAGTACAATTTTTAAAAGAGACTTTTTTTCATTAGCCTTTTTTAATGTGCTACTTGGGAGTGGGGTTGTCATTTCCTGATTGTTCTCTTTTGTTTTCTGATACTGATAGATGTAATTATCAAGGATACAACTTTTTCCCAGCACCTCATTATTTTTGATTGATTTTGAGAACAATTTAAATGTGCCTTTTTGACACTCTTGTTTTCAGTGATACTCTGGTTAAGGTACTCAGAGACTTTCAGAAAAGATCATCTCATAAATTAAAAAAAAAAATGATTAGGATCTCTAATAATGTATACTTTAAAAAACCACATTATTCTGATTAACCTCCCTCCCCATTCAATCTATATTCCATTAGGACTTAGGCTTCACATTTAGCCTCATCGAATTAAAAAAAAAATTATACTTTGTAGTTGTAATTACTTTGATTTTTTTTTAAAACAAAACACTGAGTGTAAAAAAAAAAAAAATCAATGAGTCCATAGTAATCCTCAAAAACAGAAAAGGAAAAAAATTTCAGTTGCCACCATCAAAGTGACTATTACATGAACCTCTTGTCCTGAAAATTGGTAATTAAAGGCACAGAAGCATCATGATTTTTCAGAAGGTAGTGTAGTTCATGCCTTTTTGATGAGGGAAAGCTCTTTTTTACCGAAGGCTGACAGTAAGGGATGACAAAATTAGAAATTCACCATTTTGCAATGCCAATAAAATGGTCCAGGATAATCATTAATGGATGCTAAAACTATTAGGAGAAAGGTTAGTCTCAGAGACACAATTTTCATCCTTTGATAACAGCAAAGAGAAAGATGTACCTTTCCAGAGACTTATCTGGTGGCAATCACTGTAACCAGACTATTTAGCTTACCATTACTAATAATGGACATTATGTGTCTCTCAGTGTGATGCAGTATGAAGTATAATACATCATAATAAAGTATTCTTATCTAAAATGTATACCTGAGTCTAATTAAGCCTTTAGATGAAGCATTCTAATTTTTGGGAAATGCAGTGATAGAGGAACAAGTGTTTCTTTGAGGAAAAAACATTACACAAATCCAGAACAATCTTCAAAACAAATCAAGAATATTCTTGGCCTGTTATCTTCAAAAAGTTAACGTTTAAGGGGGAAAATAACTGGAGAGATTGTTCTCAAATGAAAGAGAGAAAAAAGACAACTATTTAATGTAGTGTGAGGTAAATATAATGTGTGGTTTCTGAACTGGGGAGAAAACAGCTATAAAAAGGTTTTTGAGGAAATTGGGGAAATCTGAATATCAGCTGATTATTAGACAATATTGAGGGATTACTACTGTTAACTTTCTCAGATGTGATAATGGTATTATGATTATGTGAGTAAATGTCCTTTCTGTTAGGAGATGCATATCGAATATTTAGATGTGAAATGGCATGATGTTTGCAACTTACTTTCAAAAGATCCAGAAAAGAAGAACATATATAGTCATACACAGATAAAGCAAATACGGCTAAATGTTAACAATTATTAAATCTAGGTGCATGCTTGAACATTTTCGTAGTAACAAACAAGTGGGAATAAATGAATAGGGTAATTCATAATATGTAGTTTTGTCAACATTAAATCCCATCCCCCTGTTCATTTTACATTCCCACACTTGGTGTACACCAAAAATAATTTGTGCTTAGTTGTTATAAATACCTTTGCAAACATTTTTGTATTGTTTGGAGGGATTCTTCTGATGTTTGTTTTTTACGAATCTAATGTATAAACCCTAAGAGGGCAGGAATCATTGCTGACATCCATTTCTGTAGTAACGTAATAACAATTCCTTACAATTGCGTCATGCTTTACAGTCTATAAAAACTCATATGGGTGAAACTCACTTGCAACAAAACTGTGAGAATAGATAAAAGAGGATTATCCTCATTTACAGATTAATTAAATGACTTGTCCCAAGTCATGAAGGTTGTGAATACCAAAGTAAGGCCAATATTTTACCCTGTCTCCCACCCATTGGGTTTTTTTTTTTTTTTTTTTTTTTTTTTTGGCTGCATTGGGTCTTCGTTGCTCTGCGCGGGCTTTCTCTAGTTGCGGCGAGCGGGGGCCACTCCTCATTGCGGTGCGCGAGCTGCTCATTGCGGTGGCTTCTCTTGTTGCGGAGCATGGGCTCTAGGCACGCGGGCTTCAGTAGTTGTGGCGCACGGGCTCAGTAGTTGCTGCGCATGGCCTCTAGAGCGCAGGCTCAGTAGTCGTGGCGCACGGGCTTAGCTGCTCCGCAGCATGTGGGATCTTCCCGGACCAGGGCTCGATCCCGCGTCCCCTGCACTGGCAGGCGGACTCTCAACCACTGCACCACCAGAGAAGTCCCACCCACTGGGTTTTAACACAGTTTAAACTATGATCGTTTGCAAGCAAATTTACAATTGCATTTTAGGTGCATTTTGAAAGAAGGCTCTCCTTAGAATTGTTAAGTGCTTTGGTCCTTGACAATGCCAGGGATGGTATGAGACTAGCTGATGACACTGAAGGAACTGTTTCTAGCCACTTTCACCATAGGCTCCCAGTCCCAGACCCTTGACCAAGATCCACCGGGCAGAACTGGTTCCCCAAAGTCCCCCAGTCTGCTTCAAGATTTTCTTTTGCTCTCAGTGTCTTGAAGTTTTATTGTCATATTTTCAACTGTATATTTATGTTTATTTGTCCTGCTCAATACTTAAAGAACAATTTCAATCTGAGGGTTCAGGTATGTCTCCAATCCTGAAATCTTTCAGTGACCTTTTCTTCAGTTTTTAGGTATCTCTCACACACTTTCCATTCACTGCCACTGGAGCTCCTGTTAGACACAGACTGGAGCCTCCCAATCTATCCTCCGTGTATCTTAACCATTTTTTCATTCATGTTTTAAAAATCGGCTTGTCCTCTATGTTCTGGTCTAGGTGATTTTCTCTGTACTTTTACAAACCATTGGTTCTCTCTTCACTGATGTTCAGTCTAGAGTTTATCCTATCTACTAAAGCTTTTATTTCAATGACTATTCGTCATTTCTAACGTTTCTAATTTTAAATACAAGTGCGCTTTTAAAAAAAATTTCTACTTGGATTTGCTCCAAAATTTGTCACTCTTTTTAGTGAAAATCATACTTTCATTTATCTTTCTAAGCTTCTAAACATACTTATTTCAAAGTCTTTGTCAGACTGCTCCATATAATTAATTTCTTCTAGAGTAGAATCTTGGTCTCATAGCGGTTGGGTTTTATTTGTCTGCTTTACTACATGAATCTAATGAGTCATTCACATATTTTGGAATCTTGGTTTGAAGCCCATCTTTAGTGAAAGGTTTTTATTCTATGTACTCATTCCTCCCTTTCCAGTACTTTTGCCATTGCTTCTACTAGGCCATCCAGGCTACCAGACCAGGCTAGGTCACACAGGGGCACTTCCTGCGTATTTGCTGTGCTACAGGGATGTCAGAGACACTGTGAGCTGAATCACAGGGCCAGCATATGGCTAATTCAGTTTTAAGTCACAAACTGTATCTCTCTTCCTACCCCTTTAACTGTACAGCTCACAGGCCCTACGTCCATGTATTGCTCAGCAACAGAACCTTTATTCTAGTTTCCTGTCATGAGCAATGAAGTTTCTCCCCAGGCCCTGCTTTAAGCAGCGGGTCTGGCTTTGTCCCATAGGTAATGAGAACTCTAGTTACCACTTCTTATTTCTGGAATAGAGTCCAGGAGACCCCTGGCTTCAACCCTGATAACCACTTGGTTTTTAAATTTGGTTCTCAGATCTCAAAGATGGACAACTGTTTTGCGGCTGACTAAATCCATTTGGTTTTCTAACTTTCTATTTTGTCGATCATTGGTATATGTTTGGAGCATCAAAGCATGAAGTTACAGAGCCATTTTTCAAGGACATCCCACAGCCCTCAGGCCTCTCTAGGTCACCAATCCAAAACTTTGGCAGTGGCTATCAAGGAAGAATTAGTCTCAGACTCAATCGGGACCCCCTGAAATTAAGATGTGCACAATGATGCTATAAAATACCCATTCCAAATATAATCACCAGTCTTAGTAGGAAAGCAACTTTAGGATTCTCTTTCTGCAGTTAGTTACTATGCAGTGGCTTCATCATTTAGCTGTGTGACAAATCATTTAATGACCCTGAGTCTTAGTTTCCCTCCCTGTAATTTAAAAATAATAAAACTTACATTTATAGTTGATGTGAGAAGCAAGTAAGAACGATATAAAAGTGCTTAGCTTAGTACCATGCCTACCATGTAGCATGTCTGCATTAAATAGTAACTACCTTTATTACTCTTTACTTGACAGGTTATTAGGGGGATGGAATGAAATACCCGATGAGCTGTATGGCACAACAAAGTTGCTTGTCAAAGATTATTTCTCACTCTTTTATGTGGACTTTAAAACCATATTAAAATTTCCCTAAACTAGAATCCAGTAATTTAGATTGTATAGAAATTAGCAAGGGCCAAACAAACGTTTATTAAATAAAGCTTTAAAAATTAATTGCATAAAGAATGTCACAAGTTGGTGACAGGGTTGTGGGGTGGGAAGGAAGAGGAGGGTAGAACATGTGAAAAAAGGTTCAACCTCGCTTGGAAAAAAAGCTGTTTTCAAGGACTATAGCAATATCCATTACCATTTCAAGAACAAATATATTAATTACACATGAGACATATATTTAAGATCAGTGGCACCTTTACTTGGCAGTATTTTGTTGGCAAGCAAATGGATATTATATGTGAATGAAAATAATGAACCTACAGCTTTCCACAAATACTCAGTACCTCAGACATTTTAGTAATTTGGTTTGGTCATTTTCCAATTCTGAATTTGTGTGAAAGTAAGTCACTGAACAGAGAGGGGAAAAAAAATGGGTGAAATTAAATGAAAGCTACTAATGATGAAAAGCTCACCCAAATAATTCATTAAAAAAACACCAGTATCAACTTTCTATTGTGTGTTTTCATGGTGGTTAAAAGGAAGACATTGTTGTCTTACAGATGTAGTTAATGTCTAGACATTAAGCACTATATAACACTTTACACAATGCCTGGCATGTACTAAAAGCTCAATAACCAAGAGGTATTACAAGGAGGAGAGAACACACACAAAGATTAAACTGTTATAAGTATTCAATATTTTGCCCACCTAACATGGCAAAGCAGTAAATGGCAAACCAAGTACCAGTCAATGTTGGCAAAGAGAAGACAGTGAAAACATACCAGATAGGCATGGGTTAATATGGTCTACAAGAATCAGGAAAAGCTCCCTGGGAGAGAAAAGACTTGATCTGAGGTCTAAAATGGAAATAATTTCCTTGAGTTCAAAACCCAGATACAAAATGTCTAGTACATGCCAGGCAAGTTGCTCACAGTCTGGTGGGGGTATTTGGTGGAATGAGGAAGGTAATTCAGAACAGAAGAAGGGCTAAAGAAGATTGCTCTGGACAGGAAAAAGAGAGAGACAACAATCTAGTCAGAAAGAATCTGGAAAAGGATTTTTGCTTTAAATGATTCATTAAAATGCATTTTTTTCTTTTAATTATAGACACATTTTGCACAGGTGCATGTGGTATAAGAAAGGAAAAAATATTTATCTTTACAAATAAAATCCAAAACTCCATGAAGATATAAATTTAAGCTACTAGTAACTTTGAAATCAAGGGGTAAAAAAAGTTGAACCATTTTTCAGCTTCTCTTGGGTTCTCTTTGAATATTAGATAAAACGGCATTATTTTATTTCAAAGGTATCATCAATAGTCAAAAAACAGGAAATAATTGAATCTGCAAAAAAAAAAAAATCCAACTGGTATTCATTAAAAAACAAAACCCATGTCAAAGATGGAGTAATTTCCATGAATTATACCAGACAAATTTCATGGAAGGAATTTATTACCTTGAAGTTCAGGGAGAATTATTTTATTTTTTTAAGTTTAAAATGAATTGTCGGACTTCCCTGGTGGCACAGTGGTTAAGAATCCGCCTGCCAATGCAGGGGGCACGGGTTCGAGCCCTGGTCCGAGAAGATCCCACATGCCGCGGAGCAACTAAGCCCGTGCATCACAACTACTGAGCCTGCGCTCTACAGGCCGCGAGCCACCACTACTGAGCCCACGTGCTGCCAACTACTGAAGCCCACACGCCTAGAGTCCGTGCTCCACAGCAAGAGAAGCCACCGCAATGAGAAGCCGGCACACTGCAATGAAGAGTAGCCCCCGCTCGCCGCAATTAGAGAAAGCCCGCACGCAGCAACAAAGACCCAACGCAGCCATAAATAAATAAATAAATAAATTTATTTTTTTAAAAATAAAATGAATTGTCTCCTAACACATTTATTTATTTCCCTCAAAATTTGCCTTTTTATGTTCTTGAACTTGATGTCTAACATTAAAAACTGAATTTAAGGGGCTTCCCTGGTGGCGCAATGGTTGAGAATCTGCCTGCCAATGCAGGGGACATGGGTTCGAGCCCTGGTCTGGGAAGATCCCACATGCCACGGAGCAACTAGGCCCGTGAGCCACACTACTGAGCCTGTGCTCCGCAACAAGAGAGGCCACGATAGTGAGAGGCCCGTGCACCACGATGAAGAGTGGCCCCCGCTTGCCGCAACTAGAGAAAGCCCTCGCACAGAAATGAAGACCCAACACAGCCAAAAATTAATTAATTAATTAATTAATTAAAAAAAAAAAAAAACTGAATTTAAGCCCAAATTTCCCTTGGAGAGAGATGCTTTATTAGGCTCACTTATTCATCTCCAGTTCTCAGATTTCTCCTGATTCAGCTACTGGAGTCTCTTCCAAGGGACCTAGCTTATCTCCCTTACTAAGAGATCTTCATCTAGATGATCTCATTTAATGTTATGTATTCAGTTGCTGTTTCTATGCCATTGTAAATTTACCTAAATCAATCTCCTATAACGTTATCCATAAAGTAAACAGTCAATAAATTTTGTTCACTGGTTGTCCAATGGACAATCTTAAGAGGCATCGCACATTCATCACCTTCATTCCTAAGGTACTATTTAGGACTTGTCTATTTCTGTCTGCAAATCTCTCTTCTACCTTACACAGCACCAGAGAAGTGGAAGAGGCTAAATAACACAAACTAAATTATTGCTGTAGTAAAGGTTAAAAAAAAACAAACCCACCAGAGCATGTGCTGATTCTTTTTGAGTTAGGGAGTTTGCCCCTAGTTACCCATGACTGTAATATTTTGCTAGTTCCTAGTATGAAGGGATTTATGACTCATAGTAATTAACTTCCTGTACTGTTTTGTAAACACTCATATCATTCAAGAAAGCTAAGAAATTGTGACTGGGGGAATAGTAGTTTGAATAATGGGTCTTTTATAAACATAAATCTGAAGAGGAAAATAAGAAGTCAAAATTCTTGCCTTACACCAAATTAGGGTCAATTTTCCTTGTCAGTTATTCCAACCATATACTGATTGTTTTCACCTTAAAAATCTGAAACCTCCCTTCTGTCTCACCATTTTCAAAATGAAGAGGTATGGCTGGTAGATATTGGGGATATACAGTTAGAGAGATGAAGGAGTAGGAACATTAAGTACTATATTGCAACACCACTGAATTGCACCGTATGCCCATGGAGATCCAATCCCGAAGGCTGGTAATACAATTTAAAATCCCACCACAGACCAGGAGAAAGTTTTGTGAGAAAGAAAAAAAATATTTTAGGATTCATTACGACATATTTTCTTAAGTATATAACTTCTGCCCTCAAAGCAAGTAGACAGGTTTGTGAACTCTTTACGAGTACTAGTACCATTTACTAGAGACTCGTCATACATATCAAAAGGCTGACATAGAGAGAAGTTTTATTTAACATTAAATCATAAAAGTTTCCTCTTGATTCTCTTATAATTCATTACATGTTGTATCAGAATTATTTCAATAAAACTGATTTATCTCTAAAGGGCTGTAAGGGTAGGGAGAGGGCTCTGTCTTACCCATTTGTATCTATGCAATACATAACGTAAATATTTACACACAATCAATTAATGTGTGAATGATTCATACCTGTTCATTGTAAAATAAAAAAATCTTTGCTTCCTTCCACTTCTCTTTAGATGAAGGCTCCTATGGAGTCACAGTGATTCCCTTTTGTTTATATTCCTAATCTATCCTTGTAGCTATTCTTCTGTAAAAGGAATACTGCACATTCTGGTAGTTTGTGTTTCGTCTACAGAACACCCTCCTTCTTATTTGGGTCATTTCAGTTACCCTGCATCTGCCCAAATCGCCTGGTCCTTTATCACTCTTATTCCAATGAGATATATTACCTCCTGTCCTCCTACTCCCAGCAGTTTTTTTTTTCGCTTCTCTCTTCCTCCCTATTTTCATTTCGGGTTCTGCCTTCTCTCGTCCATCCCTTCCCCTTGAACCGCTTTCCTACTGAAGCGTGTCACACCACCCTTCTCTTCTCCTTCAGATTGCTTCTAAAATCCCACCTGCTCCGTAAAGCTTGTTAGCAATAACACCCACACAACAACGTGGGTGTTTACTTTTTTATTCTTGTTGTTTGTACTCTTCAACAGTAAGTTTTTGAGGATAGAGGTCTGTTGTCTTGACTTTACCTATTCTAAAACATACTGTGCAGTTACCATGTATATAAATATATAGGTGGTGGGGTTCTTTTAATCCCTTGATTTAACTGAAATTATTTGGATTTCTTCAATCCCTCCTCATTCATCATTCCAAAAATATCTTTTAAAAATAGAATAAAATGCCACCATATTCTTTATATTTTCAAAGGTACTAGCACAAGCTTATATAGAATATTGGGGAGTTTGAGAATTGAGAGGGACAAGTGAATATTTCAATTTCCTCATCACAGACAATCAAAGTGAGGTCCCCAGAGAGATGAAGTGTCCTTGTCTGTGACTCACAAAAAGTGACTCACAGAAATCTCTAGCAAGCCTAGAACTCTGGGTCACCATGAATACACCCACATTTATATGATGGGTGTGCACATTTACAAAGAGGAATTGGTAACTACTGCCACGCTGGCTTGTTATCCTGCTTGAAGCTTACTGTGTCTCCTCCTGGACCTGTGCTGCAGGATGGCTTTCATAGCCACCTCTCCATCGCTGGTTCTTTCTACTACCTGCTGCCTTCTTTGGGGGGTTCTCATTTCTCAGTGTCTACTTTTAGCCTGGAATTTACTATATTATATTCAAAGCATCTATTCACATTACATTCTAAGGTCTCCTGTCACTTAAGGAACTATGTCTTATTTCCCCTCTACAGCTCCATCACCCAGCACACTGCCTGACATGGAGCATTTATGAAGGAGTGTCTGAACCACACAGAAGAGAACTGATTTGGGCTTTTTATAAGTATACTCAAGAGTAAGTGTTTTCAGAGAAATTTACTGGAGGGAACCAGATTGCTGCCACCAAAAACACCTAAATTCTGCATAGTACAACCAGATAAGACCCAGCCTTCCTTCAGATTATCCCAGAAAATTAAACTGTGGACCTGAAAAACCTCTGCATAATTATTATTGATAATATATCTTATAAAGCTAGACATTTTTCAAATTAAAAATATCCCAAAATATAAAAGAAAATATGGGGCCCTTTCCCAACAGGGCCTTGAGAACATTACTCTACAGTATAGAATACGAGGGGAAACATTAAGAAAAAGATGGTAATATCAAATTCGACATTTTATATAGAATCTGTGCAAGGCAAGCACTGTAATATTTTCTCGATATTCTTTAAAAGTCCAGGTGATAAGTCAGTCATTCTTTTAAAAGACATTTTGTAATTTCAATGTGACTATCCTTACGAGACATTTGAGAATATCCCTTTTTCCAATCCTGTCAACTCCTCACCATCTTAATATGTAAATGATTCACTATATGAGGGTATATCTGCTTTTAGAAGGTTTAATTCTTTGCCAAGAGAAACATGAAACAATATCTATGATGTTTGTCATTGTGTACTCAGTGTCTTTGCACACTGCCTGCCACGTGTCTGAAACTCAGTAACTGTTGAATGAATGAATGAACTAGATGCAAATTAATATCAGCAGTTGGGGAATGTCTGCTTTGGAATCATTTAAATTTGTATAACAAAATGATATCAATCCAGATCCAATTAATGGTGCTAAAAGGATCTGTCTTCCACCAAAACGATTTCAATTTTCCAATCCTAGTGGGTATAGACATTAAACTTAGAAGGCTTCCTGCCAGTTTTTCAACTATCTTATCTGGTCATGTAGTCCTCCCCTCCCACCCTTCCTTCTACCCCCCCAACTCTTTCCACTCTTCTGTTCTTCCTCTTACTTTTTCTTAAAAAATGATCTTTATTAAACATGTGGTCGCTTTCATAATTAAATTTGTATTTCTGGACATTTCTTTATCATGAGCTCTTATGAAATCAGGAAGCTCATTTTTGCTTCCTTACTGTAAGCCACACTTATAAAATACACAAGATAATCCTTAGATTTATCTTAAGAGGAGTACATTAACATCAGACTTTGTCAAGCTAGGTTTATCAATGCCACTTTGATTTCTAATCATGGTATATCTTTGCTTCAAAATATCTCTCAATCACTTACTAGTAATTTTTAAAACATAAGTACTCTGTTACAAAAATAAATCAAGAGGTTATGCATCTAAATTATAAATCCTGTCCAAGGACAAAAACAAAAGCAAAAATTTCACCACTTTTCTTTCCCCAGAATGTAAATATATTTGATCCATGAAGAAAATGGCTAGTGAGTTTTAGGCAAACAAATAATAGTTCTTTAAAATTAACCACCTCTCAAACTATTCACTTGCTTCTTGAGCTTAGGAGAAAGTGTCTTATTTTGGTATTCACTTACTATGCCTTTCATTTACAATTTTTAACTTTCTTAGATATTATTTCCCCAAGATTTTTTTTGCTCTCCTGCTCTCCATGATATGTTTCAATCCAATAATACTATTGGACATTTTCGATTTCTTACCTATAATTCCTTTTTCCACCTATACTCTCATCTATTTACACGTTTTTCTACCTTTTATATTTATTGTTGCCTGATGCTGTCTCTGAATAATATTTTATCTTTGTGGCATTTACATTCTCTTTGTCCCTTGGATTTCATTGCTTCTATATTTGTTTTAATATTTGATTATGCTTTTCTATATAATCAACTTTGTAGACACATGATGACTGATTTCAATGCATTTTCACCAAATAATCCATAGTTCTAGTATTAGATAAAATTATTCTAGATTATAGTAATAAATTAACTGAAGCACATTTTAGATATAAATTATATGAATGTGTACATACATACATAGGGATATGTGCTGACTTATACACAGATATTATATAAATGATGTACCATATGCAACATTTGTCAGGTGCTTCAGTTTACCAAGAACTTTCTTACAAACATATGATCTGCTCTTTACAATAACACTATAAAGTAGGCAAAATATGGATTATGCCCATGTCAGCAATGAAGGAACTCAAGCTTAGGAAAGACTAGTTAAGATCACACAGATGGTTCTGTCAACTGTTATTTGAACTCGGTTTTTCTCTAAGTACAATAGTTTCTTCTACTACGTTATGTGGCTTATGCGTAAACTCTCCATACCCATAGGGGCAATCTCTGAATAACAAAACATGTTCAGACTCAGTTGAAGGCTTGCTTATGTAATATAATGTTTAATTGAACAAAATCAATCTTTTGCCTTGACATGGGGATTTTTTTTATAGGATTTCACCTGCCACTCAATCTCTTTATGACACGAATTGCATAGCCTATTACATACTTAGGAGAAGTCTTATGTTCTATTTATGTGTGGTTCCTTCTTTGTTTCTTTTTCCATTTGTTTTAATCACCAGCTTTCAATTATTTACAAGTGTTGACTGAGAACCTATGATGTTCTAAGAAACTCTCCTGAGAAACACGGAGGATACCATGCAACCCTGCCTGCACCCCTCACTCTGGCTCCCTGTGCTGCAGCCATGCTTACCCCCTTGCTATTCCTAAGCCTGCCAGGCACACTGCTGCCTTCGGACTTTTGCTTGGGAGTTCTTTCCACTTTGCTTCCTCTTTACACAGATACCTGCAAAGCTAACTCCTGCCTGGTTATTTGCTATCTCCTCCGAACTACTTTAGCACTTCACTAGTACTTCTATTAAGGCACATATTCCATTCCACTTTATACTGTATTTATTGCTATACATTAATTTTTTCCTAGTAAACTATAAGCCCTCAGGGGGCTATACTGGGAAGAGAGACATGTATTCAAATAACCATATTCGTATAATGCTCATCCTCTTGACAAACCTGATAGCCTAATGCCTTGTACATTGCAGGAAATGAATAAATTTACCTTAAATTGAAGCACCAGACGAGGAATAAAAAGTTAATGCTATAGATTAATGTTCCCCAAAGTGTGAGATATGCACCACCTCAACTATAAAGCATGGATACGGCTCTTTCTAATTACACCATAGAAAAAAGTCTCACTAAGACGCTAATATGTCTTTAATACCTCTACAAACCTTGACAAACTTACTTGTAACAGTGAAAGAACAGGTTTCAGACTGACAAACCTTTGCAGGTATGAGTATAGCTAGAATTTTTAAAATATTATTTTGTATTAATTGTATTACTTTTATATTTATCTTATATTTATGATAAGTGATACTGATTGCATACTATGGTTATGATTATTTTGCTTTTTAAGTTAAATATTAAATGCTTACAAACAGTAAACATAAGTAATATATAAATAGTAACTATTAAACAAACACCTGTGTGCCCAACTTAGCTTCCTGTGTGGTCTTCTCAAACCGTCTATTATTCTCTGTCTGAATTTGCATTTCCCATATTACTGATGAGGATTAAACATTTTCACATGTTTACTAGATATTCATGTTTCCTCTTTGTGAAATGCCTGTTCGTGTTAATTTCATATTTTCTTATTTGGTGATTTGAGTTCTCCTGTTAATTTGTGGCTATTTCTTATCTATTTAGGAAACTAATACTTTTTCCAACTATATGTGTTATAAATATATTTTATTATCTTGGAGCTCTTATTTTTGCTCACTTTATGGTAACTTTTGGTAAATAGAAGTTATTATTTTTAATGTAGATGAACATATAAATCATTTTATTTGTGATTTATACTCTCTGGGTCTTATTTGAGAAATCTTTCTCTAATCTAAGGTCATAAAAAATTCTATTTTTTTCTATGATTTATGGTTTTGTTCTTTCACACATTTTTATACACGTGAGTAGGGGCTCAATTTTATTTTATTTTTCTCTATGGCTACAAGTTGAATATTCCATTCATTCCCCCACTGAGGTACAAAGACAGCTCTACTCTATTCAGTCTGATATCTCTTTCAGAGAATCTCTATTTTGTTCTGTGGACAAATATCATGTCATCCTAATTACTGCAGATTTATTATAAATTGACTACAGAGTAGGACAAATCCTACCCCGCCTGCTCCTTTTCTTCAAGAGTATCTTTGCTATTCTTGACCTTTTGTTCTTCAGTATACATTTTTGAATCTGCTTGTCAAGTTCCAAAAAAAAAATTTTTTTTTAAATACACTTTAAAACCTGTAGAAATTTTCACTAGAATAGCTGTGAGTCCACAGATCAAATTAGGGATAATTGAGAGCTTAACAGTATTGAGTCTTCCTATTCCTGAACAAGTTAAATCTGATCATTTATTTAGGTCTTTAACAATATCTTTTAATAATGTTTTATCATTTTCTCCATGGTCTTGCACACCTTATAAGATTTATTTCTAAGTACCTATTTTTGAGCTTATTATAAATGGAATTATTTTAAAATTCATATTTTCTAACTTTTTTGGTGATGAATAAAAATCGAATTAACTTGTATGATTTGATTTGGTAGCCAGCAACTTTGCTAAAGTTTTATTCATTACAATAGTTTGTCTTTAGATTCTTTGGATTTTGTTTTACAAACAAACATATGACCTCTAAATGACAGTTTAATTTGGTTCTTTTCAATTTCAGTGTTACCTTTTTTTTTATTAGTAAATTCATTTTTATTTTATCTTATATTGTTGGTTAAATCACCCAGGAAGCCTTATTAGTGATTTTATTATAAAATAATAATTGCATTAAAATTTCGCCACTAATGATGATGCTTGCTGAAGACGATATTTTAAACAGTCTTTATAAGGGTAAGGAAATTACTGCCTATCCCTAATTGTGCTCTTTTTGATCACAAAAGTATGTTGAATTTAGTTTTTTCTGCAACTCTTGAGATAAACATATAATTTATCTCCTTTAAACTGTTAACGTGGTAAAATTAATTAATTGATTTCCTGAGGTTGAACCCAACTTGTATTCTTGTGATAAAATCATTTTGGTTATAGTATAAAAATCTTTTTTTAACAGTGTGAATTTAGTTTGTTTACATTTTGTTTAAAAGTTTAAAATATAAAATCATGAGTAAAACTGGCCTAAATTTTCGTTTTACATTTTTGTCTGGTTTTGACATCAAGATTATACTAGATTCATTAAATGAACTGGAGTGTTCTCTCTTTTTATACTTTCTGGCACAGCTTTGGAATTATGTGTATGTTCTGGTATTTTCTTTGTGGGAAGGTTTTCAACAATTTATTAACTCTTTAATATTTATGGAATCATTCTACTCCTCTCTCTTTTTCTTGAGCCAGCTTTGGTAACATATCATCCTAAGACTGTTCCCATATAATCAAAATTATCCAGTTATTAGCATAAAGTCCTTCATAGTATTATCTTACTCTTCTTTATTTTGTGTGTTTTTGGTGCATTTTGTAAAATTTTTATTGAGAAATAACATATGTATAGTAAACTGCTGTAACCTTAAGAATATCCTGATTTACGGAATTTTACAAATACCAGTGTAACCACCACATAGATCTAGATATGGAACATTTCTAGAATGTTCCCTTCTGCCCTTTCCTAGTTGATACCATCCCAAAGGTAACTATTCTGACTTTGATTATCAGAAATTAGTTTTGCCCATTCTTAAATTTTATATGAATGGACTTGTGTAGTAGGATGTGTGTGGTTCCTTTTTTTCCTCATTTTGTATATGAATATTCCAGGTTGTTACATAGCGGTAGTTCATTCTTCTTTATTTGTGTAGTAGTCCATCATATGAATGAAATAAAATTCATATCATTGTATGAATGTATTTATACATTTATTCTATTTTGACAGACACTTCGACTCCCGCTTAAAGCTTATATGCAAAAGCTACTATGAATATTCTTGTTCATTACTTGTTAAACATGTGCATTCATTTCTCTTAGATATAAACCTAGGAATAGACTTGATGGGTCGTAGAGTAGGCTAGTAATCAACTTTAGTATATACTGCCCAACAGTTTTTGAAAGCAGTTATACAAAATTATACTCTCACCAGTAAAGTAAGAGAGTTCCAATTGCTCTTCATTCTTGCAAAAAAGAATTTATGTATTCTTTTTTATTTCAGTCATTCTGATATGTGTAGTGGTTCCCCTACTATCTTTTTAACTTCTGCACATGTGAAGTTATGGCTCCCCCTTCATTATTCATATTGTTTATTTCTTGTTGTTTTACCCTGATTAATCTCACCAGAAGTTTGTAAACTTTGTTAGTCATTTCAAAAAATTAATGTTTTACTTTGTTGGCCTCCTTGTTGTTTGTTTTAGATTTCATTACTTTTTGCTCTTAGCTTTACTATTTCCTTCGTTTCTATTTTTTATGGGTTTGTTTTCTTGTTCTGTTCCTAATGTCTTAAGTTTGATTTTTATCACATTGATATTAAGCTTTTTAAAATTTTCTAATATGTATTTTTATGTTCTAATAACTTTCCCTCTAAATACTGCTTTAATTTATATCTCACAAGTTTTAAAATATAGTTGTCTTTCAGTTTGAAGTGTTTTTAATTGCTATTTCCATGCCCTCTTTGTTCCATGGGTGGTTTAATTTTGAGATTTATGGGGTTTTGGGAACTTCCCTGGTGGCGCAGTGGTTAAGGATCCGCCTGCCAATGCAGAGGACACGGGTTTGAGCCCTGGTCCGGGAAGATCCCACATGCCGCAGAGCAACTAAGCCTGTGCGCCACAACTGCAGAGCCTGTGCTCTAAAGCCCGCGAGCCACAACTACTGAGCCCATGTGCCGCAACTACTGAAGCCCGTGTGCCTAGAGCCCGCACTCCACGACAAGAGAAGCCACCGCAATGAGAAGCCCACGCACTGCAACGAAGAGTAGCCCCCGCTCGCCACAACTAGAGAAAGCCCATGTGCAACAGCAAAGACCCACTGCAGCCAAAAACAAACAAACAAACAAATAAATAAATAATGAATTTATAAAAATAAAATAAAATTTATGGGGTTTTAAAAAATAACTTTTTTATTTCTAATGTATTTGTATTGTGGTCAGAAAATGTGATTTGTGAGATCCTAAACTTTTAAATCTGTTGTGAATTATGATAGGAAGAGAGTAAAAGAGATCAGTTAGTTTACAAGGATAAGACTTGCACTGGAGAGAGAACGCAGGAGATGCAAATAGAAGAGAAAATACAGCACCTGGAGAGTGACCGACTCAAAAGGTTAGGAGACCAGACAAGATTTAGGAGATACATACAAAGTTTCAGACAAGAATAATTAGGAGAATCATGGAACACAGACAAAAACTGGAGAGAAAAAAAAAGAAATTATGATTTGATTTGATCAAATGGCTAGCACAATGTTCAACTGGTAATGTCAAACAAGTTAACTGAAAATCTAGGACAGGGCTTAACGAGAGGTTACAGGTTGAAATTTGATATTTCACTCATCTGTATGGGATAATAATTCAGTAATAGGAAATGAGGGTAAGGGAAGAAAAAAACATATTAAAAATAGAACCCTTAAAAACATGCACATTTAAAAGGTGAAAAAATATATACAAATAAGGAACTGGCTATTTAGTTTTTTTAAAAGCCTTTACAAGGTTCTCATAATCAGGCTGTTAAATTTCTAAAAACATAAAGTACATCTACTAGAAAACTGCATCTATATTACGCAGAGAGGGGAGCCATCCAGTAATAAGAGATCCAGAATGTAGCTTTCCATTTTCTTTCATTATTCAAAAGTACCTTAAGTAGATATTCACTAACCTCTACTTCGATATAATTTCAGCTAAATGTAAAATGCTCCTGCTAAACAGAATTCTACCACTACAGAGGGTGATTTCAATCTCTTTGGCCTAGTACTCAATGGACAAATATGTGCAATTCAAGATTCATGGTGGTATACAAAAACATTCTTACTTCTGAATTCCGTATGTTCTGAAAGACACTGTATGCATATGGAAAGGATCAGCAAAAAATCCAGAACTGGAAGTAAGTACAGAAAATCTAGGGATGGTAGTGGTAGCAAATTCAATGTGTGATGCAATGATCAACGCTTGGTGAACATGGGACTAGAGAGAGTGGATGAGAGGCAGCTGCTTCCATGTTCCACACCCCGATACTTATGCCAGGGGTCATTAACCCCCTGTTCTAGTGCATTGTAGATGCCAAACAAATACTGAGCACAACAACAATAAATCTGAAAGCAGATTAAACTTGGAAAAGCAACTAAGTCTATTTCAAGAACATCTTGAATTTTACAAATCTATTTGGTCATGTAATTTTTCTACTTAATTTTAAGACATTGTTTATTTAGAGGAAACTTAACTCATTTGTTTTTGCTCCTTTAGCTTAGCAAAACTTAATACCAGCAATTTGACAGACAAAAACTTTGACATTTTTCTTGCAACCTCATATGGAAATTTTTATTATACAAAACAAAAAAGAACTCTGGAGCTTAAGCATGTCAACATGTACGTTTCTATTTTCAGTGTAAGAACTATAAAGGAAGAATATTGACTTTGAGACACACTTAAAACAGACCTTCACACTGAAGATGATCTCTGAATTGTTAGAACTTTCAAGCCTTTTAGCTTATTTAATATTTTTAGATCACACCTAATTTTAAAGCATCTCAGTACTTTCGGGTAAACTTGTCTACATCTATGTGCATTAGTTACTAGATATACCTGCAAATACATCCAAAGATGGAGTATACACTACTTTTGTCATTTTGAAGTACTTACACTATGTTCATTTATTCAATTGATATTTATTAAGCTCTTATGTTAAGCTGTTGGATGTTCATAGGTGAGAAAGGGGAAGAAGGAAATAAACAAGTAAACAAAAACGACTATTTTAAAAGAAAATCTTCAGGAGGAAACCAACTTTGATAAGATTTTCAGGGAAGGGCCACCTGACAGCCGAGAAAGAACCGGTGGTGCAGAGAGGCTGGCTCAGAAGTGCAGGCCAAGTGAGGAAGGAGCACATGTGAAGACTCCAAAGCAGAACCCCCCCCCACCCCATCCCCCTGGAGGCTGGGAGGCTGGGTGCAGTGAAGGAGGAAGAGCCAACCGGGACACGGTGAGGGCAGCCAGGCCGGCCAGGATATGCATGGTCTCACAAACTAGTGAGAGGCTGGAATTTTATTTGAGGGAAATGGGAAGCCACTGAAGAATTTTATGTGACATCATGAGATTGACATGTCCACAGGCTTCCTTCCCACTTCAGCATGAAGAATGGATGGGAAGCAGGCAGAAGATGAAGGAGAGGACTCTCTCAGGAGGCCAGAAATGACTGCAGCCTGGACCACGATGATGGCTTTGGGGATGGAAAGAAGGGGATGGGATACTCACTGGAGGTGGAATCCACAGAACTTATTAATAGATTAGATGTGTGGAAAGAGGGAAAGGGAGGAATCAGGAGTGATTCCTGGGTTTCTTGCTTGGGTAATTGGGTGTAGGGTAGATCCCTTTACCAAAAATGATGGAAGTTAGGAAAAAGATAGGCTTCAGGAGAGAGAATCAAGAGCTTTTAGTAGGTATACGTTACACTTCAGAAGTCTAAAAGAGATACAAATGGCAAAGTCAAGCTGCCAGTGGAACACAGTAATCTGGAACTAAGAGGAGATCTAGGCTAGAAACATAAATTTGGGAATTCTTAGCAAAGAAATAGTTGCAGCAACATGAATAGAGGAGATGCCTATGGAGAGAGTAGACAGAGAAGTAAAAGAGGACCAAGGATGAGCATCGAAGAATTGCTACACTTTTAGGACAGGCATAGGACGAGAAATCTCCAAAGGCAGAAGTAGGAAGAAAACTAGGAGCGGGAACGCCATGAAGTCAGAGAGAGGCACGGCAAGGGGAGAACTGTCCACCCTGCAGAGTGCTACGGAGATGAACCTGGAGACCACTGGCAACCTTGGCAGGACAATTACAACTTCCCGGAGAAAGCAGACGTTGAAGTGGAGTGGGATGATATCAGCAGACCCGTACACGCTCTGAATATCTAGAACAGCACTTCAATAATAAAACAAGATTTGAGTCCAAATGCGGTAAAAATATAAACAGCAATCCTATAGTTAACACACGCAGAAGAACACCACAAATTTATTTAATACCTTCAGGTTCCAGTCACTGTGTCAGGTGGTTCCTGAATGAAACAAAGCCAGGCGGCCAGTTGTCCTGCCACACCGCCCTGTATGGGGAAAGGCTCTGGGAGAGCCACCAGCCAGACACAGCACTGAGGCACCTGCCTACGATGGGCCTGGCATTAGCATAGGGCTTAGGAATATCAGATTGAGTAAATTCTTGCCCCAAGGAATTCAGGGGAAGAAAAGAGAAATGTACATAGATAATTATAAAGCACTGTAACAATTTTCATATGAAATTTATAACATATTGTATAGACAGGGCATTCCAGGAGAAGGGAGATGTTTGTGGTGATAAGCTGGGGTCAGAGGAGGCCTTCTAGAATAGCTGATCTCCAATTAAAGGGAAAGATGGACAGCCTCATGGAAGACAGAGGGCAGTCAGGAGGAGAGGAATTACTTGAGCATTAGGAACTGGACAGCCTTAGCAAGATACAGAGGCAGCATGTTGTGTGCGGGTTAATTAAAGCACCTCCAAGTACAGAATAAGGTGAAAGGTAAGGAAAGAGGGAGAAATTTTACCAGGGACCTACAGAGTCTTACATTTCACAATAAAAGGGTTATGACATCATCCTATAGGGATGGAGGTGCAGAGCACTTAAAATGTTCCAAATAGGGAGGGGCATGTTATTCAGGTTTGTGTTTCAGATAGATTGTTCTGGCAGCTCTGTGGGGATGGATCTGAAAGTATGAACACTAAAGTCAGAGGGAACAGTTACGAGGCTGCTTCAGTAGTTTAGAGATTGAACTTAAAATGTGGTAAGAGGATGGAGAAGAGGGGATTGATTCAGAAATACATATGAGTAGAAATCGAGATGGCTGGATGGCCAACTGGATGTGGAGAAAAAGAAAAGACTAAGAAGATTAATGGATCCACAAGTGAAATAGAATACTTGAGAAAAAAAGCAGGTTTGGAGAAAGGATGATTTTTATTTTGGACCCATTGAGTTTGAAGTTCACAGGAACATGTGAGTGCATATATATCCAGCAGGCATCTGTGTGTATGAGTCTGAATTTCAGAGGAGAGGTTTGAGTCAAAGACACCTTTTTTTTTGGCAATAGCTTCACTGAGGTGTAACTCACATGCAAAAAGTCACTAATTTACATCTGGTGAGTATTAATAAATGCATACAGTCTTGTAACCACCAGCACAATCAAGATACAGAATATTACCATCAACCCCCATAAGTTCGCTCCCGTCTTTTGGAAACACCATTTGGAGAGTCATCAGTAAAAGGTGGTGGTTGAAACCCTGGGAGTGGATGAGGCCACGTGAAGCGGGGGGGTCAGTAGAGTGACAGTAGCAATGGGGACACTATCTTGCAGAAGCAGGTAGAGGACAGAGAGGGCTACGGAACATTCAAAGAGGCACGAAGGGAAACAGGAAGGAAGACAGAGGTTCAATTAGGAGGGAATGACCAACAGTGATAAGTACAGAAGCAGGTAAACTATGATAGATTCTCTTCAAAAAAAAATCAAAAGCATTACGTCAGTCCACTAGGTCGGTAGAGACCTTAGAACAGTCAGCTGAGGTGCAGCAATAGAAGCAGAAGATCCCTTGTGGTGGGTGGAGGAAGTGAATGACAAGAGAAAATAAGACTGCAACACCGAGAGGATTTTATGAAAAGGACAAGGATGAGATCGCAGCTAGAGGAAAGTGCCAGTGGAATTAACGAAAAGAGAGTCTTGAGTCTGGAGTTGGGAGACCTGGATTCTCGGAGTCTCTTGTCTACCACTTATTAACTGTGACCTTAGACCGATCTCAATTTATGTGGGTCTGTTTTGTTGTCTGTAAAATAAGGCAGCTTAATCAGACGATCTCCACTGTCCCTTCTAGCTTTGATTCTGTGGCACCGTACAGGCATCTAGAAACATGGAGATAATTTGTAACCCTTGCAAGAGCAATTTCAACAGAATTGTGGGGATGATGTGAATTGAAATGTGAATATATCATCCCTCAGAGAAATCTGGATATGAAGGATCTTAAGGAAACCATGGCAGATGGACACATGCTTCCAATATCATCATGAGACAACATTTTGAGGTCCATATAGGGCAGCACCTGACCAGGAAGCCAAGCCAGTGTCAACGAACTCCAAAAGAAGAACTAACATTTATTCAACACATAGTAAATGTCAGTAAGTCTGCGAGGTGTTTCACGTGTGGAAAAAGCTATATGTCCAGTGTTCTTTCTCTCTCAAATTCTCTCTACCATTTATGGAATCACTGCAGGTACAAATTTATATCATAGTCAACCTTTGAGGAGGAAATAGAAATGATTAGGTTCCCCCAAATATTTTATTCAAAACAAAGTCTCCATGGCAAATTTAGACTAATAATTATACACTTTTGGTACAAAGAGAATATTTTTCACAAATTCAGAAATCAGCATGCAGAAGAAATGGGAGTTCAAATTCAGATCTTCTGTCTTCAATTCCAAATTTCTCCATCATATGACAGCTACTTAATATTATTCTTCTTTAATTGTCATATGCCTAGGCTTTCATCTATTTCTTGGATTATATGGGTTTATATAGTACTTATCCTTCCCTAGATTATATCTAAATCCCTTTTAAATAGGTACTCTAGTCTCGACCAAGTAACACTCTTTTCAGTCTTTGAAAGATGCATTCCAGCATCTATCAATACCCTTATGTGACTGTAAGTCATAGCCCAGAAAAATCTAATCTGGTTCTTGACAACATCTAGGTACTCAGGTTTTATTCTCTTCTTTTCTCTTCTGAAGCCTCAATCCTCAGCAAGAAGAAGAGATGAAAATACCACCTACATTGCTAAGTCCTTCAGTTCCTACCTAGGACATCTAAGTCAATGGACATACATGTGATACTTCTTTTTGTGATAAAGTTTAGTCCCACATGGCATGCCTGTCTTTTGGCAAAGTCTTATGTAATAACTTTGCCTTTACTTCCACTGGTGAAAAATTTACATAATACTCACAATGAGAGGTCATAGAAGCTTAACTTGGCTAACAAAAAATGGGAACAAATTAATATTTATTATATGTCTTTTTCTTGCCGATGCATTCTTTTTAGGCTCCTTTTCGTAAAACTTTACATATGTTTAGATAATTTTCTATGTCAAGTCCAAATAGTATGGTCTACTTTACATTTTTTATGGTAGAGAGTATCAGAAAGGAAGTGGGCACATAAAATTTTATGACAAATAGTATAATAAAGAAAAAATAGTAACAATGGTGAAAATGTTGAATAGATTAGTGTACTGTTAAGGCACAAAGAAAAAATGTACAACTGAATCTTAATATCTGGTCAATTAAGGACACTGCTACAAGTTACTAATCAGATTTAATAAGGAGGTACTCTTTTGCATGGAGTCATTTTTAACCTTCAGTAGCAGGTGCTTAAAAAACACTATTGTGAGAATTAAAATTAAAAAGTGCTTTAAAGTACTTTATATATTATTTTATGTAAGTGAAGCATACCATTAAGCTTTATAAATTATCATTAAGATTTTAGGTATAATTGAAGACTTGACCATCCCTTAAAGATAAATTTTCCTAATCAACTCTAACCAAATTAACAGATAAAGACTATTCATACGTCCTCCTTCATTTCTAAAATATTTCACCTCAAGTGGTATTATAATATAGAGCAATTTAGAAATATCAGAAAATCTAAACCATGAACAGATAAGAAGAAACAGGCATTTGCCTCTCCATAAACAATCTACTAAGACACAAAAGCTAGATTTTGCTTGGTTTTAAATGCACACATACCACCACAGTCTCACACACACACACACACACACACACACACACACACACAGAGAGAGAGGTTCATTTTAAACAGCTTTTATATACTATTTAAATTAAACCTGAATATAAAAACTCTTCTATATATGTTAAGCATAACAAGACAAAAGAGAGGAATAATTTTCTGCATAGACTTTTTAAGAAATCTTGTTCAAGAGCATTTAAAAATAAAACATTTGGGGGAGATTTGGGGAAATCTGAATATAGACTTATAGATGATAGTATGGATTTATTCAATTTCTTTAGCTGATTTCAATAATTGCCTGAGCTAATGATATTGTGGTTAAATAGGAAAATGCCCTTTTTCTTAGGAGATATGTTATCTACAACTTACTTTCATGTAGCTCAGGTTAATTAAAAAGGTTGCAAAGAGAGAGAAAAATGTAACAAAATGTTCATATCTGATAAACTTGTGACATGGATATGCGGACACATACATATGTTCACTGTGTTATTCCTTTAACTTTTCTATAAGTTTAAACATTTTTGAGATAAAAAGTTGGAAAAAGTAATTCATTTCATATGATTACAACTAGAAATATTTGTTTCAAAAGAAATGATTTGATCCAACACATGAGTCATGAGCCATTATCAAAACAACGTTCTTCCAGTTTGAAAGGATTTCGTTTATTTAGATGAGAGAAAGGTGCGCGTTTACTTGAGGAGGAGAGAGGGAAGGCAGCTTCAAAGTTTGGGAGTTTGCCTGTCACACAGATGCACATTTCAGGAGGATGGGCTCTGCGTTCGTCTTCTCAGCTTTCCCCTACCAGCTGAGTGATGGCTATCTGCAGGGAGATGCAGGGGGATCTTGGAGATGGTGTGAGTGCAGAGGCAAGATAAGGAAAAGGCAGTGACCCCAGACTGAAGGGAGATAGGTCTCCCTGGGGTTTTCATTTGGATGGATCTCCAGATAGGGGCAGGTAGGGAAGGGGAGAGAGCTATTAGAAACCAGGTGATAAAGCATAAAGAAATGATAACAAAATGAGCCATCCTCTGCTCAGCTTCAAGGAATGATGACTTACAAAACTATTTCACTGTAAATGAACTTGTTTTTCAGACTCATTATGGGAAAAAAGACATGAAACGACTCTTCAACTAAGAAAAAAAAAACAAAACATGTTCACTTTGAAACCCAAACCCAGAGCGCGAAGACTTGGGGAGAGTGCCTTTAAAACGAATGTTGACCGCGTGGTGCTTAATAAATGTAGGGGCTTTTAAAAAATCCTGTTGTGGGGCTTCCCTGGTGGCGCAGTGGTTGAATATCTGTCTGCCAATGCAGGGGACACAGGTTCGAGCCCCGGTCTGGGAAGATCCCACATGCCGTGGAGCAACTGGGCCCGTGAGCCACAACTACTGAGCCTGCGCGTCTGGAGCCTGTGCTCCGCAACAAGAGAGGCCGCGATAGTGAGAGGCCTGCGCACCGCGATGAAGAGTGGCTCCTGCTTGCCGCAACTAGAGAAAGCCCTTGCACAGAAACGAAGACCCAACACAGCTAAAAATAAAAAATAATAAATAAATAAATAATAAAAATAAAGGAATTCCTTTAAAAAAAAAAAAAAAAAACTCCTGTTGTTGGAAACATCTTCCTCACTACCCAGAAGACAAAGACAAACAGTGAGTGTTGACAACACGGTATTAAAAAGCCACCCCTACCCAATTTGTTATCCACAAATATATATATTCTTTTTAATTTACTCTAAGCCAGAGTGTTGGCTCCTAGCATCTTACTTTTATGTCATTATCTCTCTGCCATACACACAAGTCATAGCTGGGGATTTCAACTCGCAGCGAAGCTACGCTGAGATTCCAGATGTCAGGTAGTGTTGGCATGAGTGCAGGTCTCTTCAGTCATAGAGAAGACAATATCCTAGGGAGTCTGGAATTAGTCCTATTTTGCACCATTCAAGCCAAAATGCTGCTTATCAAGAAGCAAGTAATTGCTAGCTAATGGCTATGGGGGAAAAACACCACTGCATTTTGATCCAAGCATCTCTCGGCACCTGACAATAAATAAAGCTGAGCAAAGTGTAAACGTAAAGTGGAGACGGATTCTCGAGGAGGTTAAAGAACAAACATTAAAAAGGCGAGTTTACCTCATCCGACTGGGAGGGGCTGATTCTGGGCATGGGCGATACTTGCGGCGTTTTCAACTGTGTGCTGTTGCCGTCTGGCACCAGCTCTCGGTGGACCGTTTGGATGTGGTTCTGGAGTTCACTTTCAGACTCAAACTTAACATTGCAGCTGGAACAGCGCGTCTTCAGCGCCCCGGCCTTGCCCTTACCCTCCATGGCACTCAGGTTCTCATTCTGGCCCAGGCCTGGTCGACTCGTGCCGGGAGGGATGCTGATGCCCGGGCTGCCGCTCTTACTGAGATTCACGCAGCCGGCACACAGACCATAGGGCAGGCCGTTGATGTCAAGTTTCACCAGGTCTTGCTTGGAACGGAATTCCTTGAGGCAGGACGCGCACTTGTACAGTTTGGGGACATGCTGGCCACGCCCCGTGGTCTGGACCGCAGACCCGTTGCCCGTCTTTTGCATGTGGAACGTCCCGTGGATTTTGAGTTCTAAGGTGGAGGTCACCGTCTGCATGCAGACCACACAGCGAAATCCCGTCAGGGAATTCCTCAGGTCGGGGTGCATTTGGCAATGCTCCAGAAACTCCTCTTCGCTCTGGAGCGGCATCTTGCAGATGCGGCAGTTTCCGGTATCGAGGCTCTTACTGTGCGTGACTTTGTGTTCGGTCAGAGTCAAGAGGGAGGGGAAGCGCTCCCCACAGATGGGGCACATGTAGTGTTTGACGGGGCCCAGGTGGGTCTGCATGTGTTCCCGGAGGCCGTTTTCCGAGAAGAAGGTTCGAGAGCACACGTTGCACTTGTAGTTGCCCTTGATGAGCTCGGCTTTCTTCTTCACGATGGCGCTCTCCCCGGGCCGGATGTTGTGGTCCCGCAGCTGGTGGTTCTGCAGCAGGGTCTCCATGGTGTAGGCCGCCCCGCAGATGTCGCAGCCGTACATGGGCTCCGAGGTGTCCACGTCCTCCTCGCTCCCGTCGTGGCTGTTGTGGGACTCCTGGCTGTTGGTCAGCAGGGTCTGCAGCTCCACCTCCTCCTTCTGCACCTGCTCCGAGGCCCCGTTGGCGCCGCAGTTGGGCGTCTTGGCGTCGAACACGCAGTGCTTCTCCCGCAGGTGCTTCTCCAGCAGGATGATGGCGTGGAAGGCTTTGCTGCAGAACTTGCAGTTGTACTTCTTGCTGTGGGTGGTGATGTGGCACTGCAGCTCCACCTCGGTGCCGAAGGACTCGCCGCAGAAGATGCACTTGTGCACCTTGCCCTGGTTCTCCAGGTGGTTGTGCCTCACGTGCAGCTGCAGGTCTGTCTCGTTGCGGAAGTCCCAGTTGCAGGACGTGCAGCGGTAGACTTTCTTCTCGTTACTGTGCTTCACGGCCAAGTGGAGCTGAATGGAGACCTTCGAGTCGAAGACTTCTTGACAGAGGGTGCAGCGGAAGAAGACGAAGGTGTGCATGTCCAGCAGGTGTTTCTGAAGGTCGTCCACCGACGTGAACTGCTTGTCACAACTCTCGCAGATGTAGTACGTGGAGGTGATCATAAAATGAATGGTGACGTGCTTCAGCAGGGATTCTTGGTTGGGGAACTCCTTGTTGCACTGAGGACAGGTCAGTTTCGGAAGCACGGTGTCGAGATGAGTTTTCAGGTGAGTCTGAAAGCCGTCCAGGGACGTGTACTTAGCACCACACTGATTACAGATATACTCTCCCGCCGGCCGCGCGGGCGCACCTCCGACCGCCTGCATCATCTTAAGAGATGTCTGCTCTATGGCCACAGGAGAGAGGGGGCTCAAGGCCCTGGATTTCTTCCCGTTGTGAATATAATTCAGGGCCAAGGGAATGTTTTTATGATTCTCTTTGATGTGCTTGTTCAGTTTAAGAACGCTGTTGAATATTGGAGAATTTGTACAATAGGAACAAGAATAGACTTCTACGACTGGTTCTTTTGGAGTCCCGAGCACTGGAGACCCAAATCGGGAGCCACTGAGGTCGCAGTGGACCTGCCTTATATGCTCTTCGAGGGAAGAGTCAGTGAGGAACCCCATGTAGCAATGGGGACAGAAAAAAGCGTTGCTGTCCTTAGCCGCAGGGTTGGCAAATCCGTGAGAACATCGGATGTGTTCCTGAAGGGTGTTGAGGTCGTTGACAACTTCGGAGCAGAAGTTGCACTGGTAGACTATGGCGGGCATGGCAGACACGATCAGACCTGGGTCCTGAGCTTCGTGCACTTGCTTAAGATGTTCATTGAGGTTATAGAGGGAGGGCAACACCTCCAAGCAATACTGACAAATGTGGGCCTGCTCTGGCTTATCTAAATGCATAGTCTTCAGGTGAATCTGCAGAACCGCCAGACTCGAAAACAACTGCTTGTTGCAGTAAATACAGCTGTAGGTGACTTTTGCCTGTTTACTCGAGGGGACGGTCATGTCCGGGGTTTGCTGAGAGGCCCGCTTCCTCCCTCGACTCTTGGGGATGGGCGGGGCGGCCTCCACCATGGTCGAGCTGTCCACTGAGAGGTTGGAGTCCGGAGTCGTGCTGGACACGGAGGTGTAGCCCACCGTGACCAGGGAAGGGCTGTTGCTGGGGTTGCAGGACTCTGGCTGCTGGTGACCGTCCATGTGGCTGTACAGTTCCTCGACGGTGTGGAAGCTCTCGGAGCAGATGCTGCAGGAGTTCTTCTTCTCCCCGCCGTGCATCTGCTCCATGTGGTTCATCAGGGAGGCCTCCTCCACGAAGAGCTCGTGGCAGTAGACGCACTGGAGGGCCGCCCGGTCCTCGTTGGGGGAGCACTCGGGGTGGCACTCTGCGATGTGCTTCTGGAGGTCCTCCGGGAAGTCAAAGCCTTCCTCGCACTGACTGCACTTCTGCGTGTCCTTCATCTTCCAGTCTTCCATCCTGGAGCCGCCCTGGGGGCCGTCCTTGTTCCTTTCGTGAACCTGCATGTGTCCGTGTAAGGAGCTCGAGGACAGGAACCCACGGCGACAAATGGCACATTTATATGGCTTGTTGGACGTGTGAGTCTTCAAGTGGATCTTCAGGTGATCACTTCTGGAGAACGCAGCATCGCATTCGCTGCAGTGGTACTTCTTGTCTCCGGTGTGGAGCTTGATGTGGCGATCTCGGCTCCGCTTGTGTTTGAACAGCCTACTGCAGTAAGTGCATTTGAAAGGCAGCTTGTCGCTGTGACTCTGCTCATGGTGCTTTAGGTAGCTGAGACGGCTGAACGACTTGTCACAGAACTGGCATGGATAAGGGAGTCCAGGGCCACCTTCTTCCTCTCCAAAATCGCAACCTTCTCCGTGGCTGGGGGAAGTCTGGTCCTTGCTCGAAGGTGAGGAAGCTGGCCAGGAGCAAGTGGGGTCATCTTCCACATCCACTCCATCTGCAACAGAAAGCATCGGAACATTTCATTTTCCGTGTTGAGAGTTCAAGAGTGAGTTTACTGTACCGCTGTGAGTGTACTGTACACAGGGTGGGACCAACGAGAACCTTTCAGGGAAAAAAAAAAAAAAAAAGGAGAGAATATTTGAGTGGAACACTTTCAAATCTGAGCCCCAAGCTTTTATTCTAAATTTACTTTTCACTGGATTGTAAAATATAAAAAGATATTAAATAGTTCTGTGCCTAAATTACCCTTTTATTACTTTTTATCATTCTTCTTTAGAAGCAAGGTATATATTATGCATTGACAATTTTATTAAAATGGAGATTTTAATATATTTAATGTTTCTTTTGTGTTCATTCTAAAATGATTTGCATATTATGTGAGCATCTGAAGGACCAAATGAAAAGAGGAAATATTACAGGAATGATTTAAAATTAATGCAGTCAACCCAGATGTCTAATATTTAATAAAAAATTCCCTCTGCATTTTGCTTGTTTTTATATAAAAAGGCAATTCTGAAGACCAGAATCTTTTATGGGGTTCTTATTGATACAGACCTTATTGCATGCAGCAAAAAAATATTAAAAAGTAAGCACATGAAAGAAGACAGAAAACACAATAATAATTATGTCTTGTGTAATAAAAGACAACCAGGATTTCTTCAATAACTGTAAGATTCGAATGGCATAGGCCAGAAAATGGATTATTAGATGTTAGAAGGGCACTGCTAGATATTACATGTAGCTAGGATCAGCCAGGATCAAGAAAAAAATGAGAGTTTCACAAGGGCCAGATTGTAATAGTGTATTTTGTTTGGAAAGTTCAAGAGGTGGCCCACCATTTCTTCCTTTTGCAAAAGCTTCAGCAGCATGAACTTCCTTAGCCAAACAGGACCTGCACTTTGAGGTGAGCAGAGACAAAGCAACTTGTGAAAAACTGGAAACAGGAAAAGTGATAAATGATTATGCTAAATGCTGAAAGATTTATGGGTAACAAAGAGAAGACAAACAAGCCTGAAAGCCAGATATAACCTTAGCAAGTTATCCATAAAGTAACTCTACTTTATATTAGGTGGTTTTTTAACCATGTTTGTAGCTAGTGTACACTCTTACTTCTGTCACTTTCTTAATATTCAAGTGGAAAATGAGACCTTCTCAAACAGGTTGTAAAACCTCTTTCTGGCTTTTCAAAACAATCTATCATTCAGGATCGGAAGACATTGTAAAAGCTTTTCACTCTCCAAAGGAGCAAGATTTTTCATAAAGGCAGACAAGTAAAGACCATGGAGTGTGCCTGGTGGAGACAGTGATTCTATTAGAATAATAGGTTCAATTAGAATATTATTGGGGTATTCTAATAAGATGCAATTAGAATATGATCAAATACATTTTAAAATTCTTCAAAGCTAAAGTTCACTAGCAAGCTATATTATTAACATAAAAGTAGAAACTGGCAAGCATTATGTAAACAAATTCCACGTCTGCTTTCTTTAAGGTAACAAGATTTTACTAGATTATCAACCTCTTGCTTATCCACAGGAAACAGATGAGGATCATTCCTTTCCTGCATCTAGAAACTGATGACAACACCATCTCACTATCAATGCCAGATGGCAACCATCTAACTCTGAGAAAACAACCAAACACCATTCCTGGATCCCTGCCCACTGCAACAGAGCTTCGCAATACAAGTTGAAAACCACATGATTTTGCATCCTCATTTATATACGTCTATAACCTAACGTGTTTCCAGCATAAGAAAGAGTCTGACAATTGTGGGTGTGATTTCAATTTAAAGGTGAATACACATAAAGAATATATGCAGATAAACTCATCACCCAACATACAGAGAAACAATTTTGAAAAATTAAAAACAAAAACAACTTCAATGATGGTCTAGCTTTTCCCTTAAAAAACATAAGCCACCTAAAGCTGGTAGCCCTAAAACAAACCAAAGTTTTGAAATATGTCCCCTAATTAAAAAGTTTACTCTTTATTAAATTTGCTCAGCATTCTAGGAAGAAAATCTACCACTTTTCACACATTCCTTGTTTAGGCTTACATCCTGTTGTTTCACTTAAAAATATTTTCGAACACATCATCTCATTTGTACAGTTGGGGAAAACAGTGAATCAGAATTTGTCATGCATCTAGACTGAAAGAATAGAATTACTGAGCCTGAAAATTTAGCAAGTGAATTTATTATTAAATTGCAGATTATGCCCAGGCATGATATATTATTATACAAATGCACCAAGAATTATAGAGCCATAGACCATTATAAACATGACACCATGCTTAAATCAGGTTCTTGTCTGTGGGCCATGCCTGACTATACACCTCTTACATAACTGTTCTCCTAAGCTTATAAATTTCAAATATAGTCAAGTGAGCTGAGGGTCAGGATCAAGTTTTTACTCAAACCAAGATTCAAGGGAGCTAGAAACCTTCCCTTCACTCTCTCTCCTGTCTCTATTACTTGGTCTTGGGAAAAAGAGGACGTGATAATCAAAGATGATGTGTCCTTGTAACTGAGATACACGGAAATCACCTACCGGCTTCCTAAGGCTCAGGCTGAGGGATTGAGGCCACAGAGCAGAAGTAAAAAGTTTGAGCAGGGAATGCTACTTTTAGAAAAATAAGCAAAGGTTTCAGCGAAAGGCTGATTTCTGTTTTAAAATCTAAATTGTAAAACGCTCATTTGCTAGTGTTGTAAGTGGGCCTTTTCTCCCTGGGATGCACAAGGAACTCACTGACAAGACTCCCAGGGCTGTTGATCCATGCTCTAAGGGTATCACAATCTCCCCAGACTTTTGTGGTGTGGTGGTGTTGCCAACATTCTCCGAGGTCTACCTAAGTCTTTGAAAGCTACTCGTCCCCATTACCTTAAGCGTTTTGGCATTCACAACACAACCTATGTTTAAATGGCTAATACAGACTTAAACAATTTCAATTTCTTTTTTTCATCTGGAAGAAACTATGGAGGATTCTTTCAACTCCCGTTACTGAGTCAACTTGAACTTTTTTACCCTTCGACACTCACTAAGTGCTACTTCTTACAGAAGTGTGTTTCTGTGTTATGGCAGGTTTTCTGCATTTCAATGTGAAGTACTTAACGTGTCCATGTTAAATTTTAATTTTTTTGGAATCAGTCACTTCACACCAGCTGACTCTCAGAGAGCTATAGCTCTTACAACGGGAAGAAGAAGAAAAACAACAACAACAACAAAAACTTTGCTGGAAACCAGCTCCGTGGCCTAAAAGTCTATTTAAAGATGCAAATGTGTGTGCATAGTTAGTGCAGATGTTTTTCTACAGCAACTGTACTTGCTGAGTTTCACCATTTCCATAAAGCACATTAAAACAAGTGTGTGAACACTCGGAGATGAAAGTCTCGAACACTCCTGAGACTTTCAGTGGAAAGGAGAGCCGCCTGACTTTTCTCCAAGCAGACAGGAATGCCCATGATTCAGCAGCCTGAGTAAATAAAAGAGGTCCTTATTTCCTAATTTTGCTGGCTGGCCACACTGCAGCAGCCTCTGTGCTCCTGCCAAAGGGGATGCAGAGCTGGAACTACACCCAGCAGCTGAAGGCCTGTCTTTGTTAGCCAGCCAGGCTTTCCCGACCATCTTCTGGCAACAGAACTGCCATATCCTGCAAGGAAGACCTCCATCTCGGGCTTGATGGTTCTCTAGTCTGCCTGAAAGGACGAAACAACAGATTTTGCTGGGTCTACGTCGGAGGATGACAGCTGGAAACTCAGTTAGCGGCAGAGCAACACCTGTTCGGTCATATTTATGGGGGAAAGTGCTCACTAACAGAAAAGTGAAGTCATACTAGAAGGAGGGATTGTGCAGAAAAAAAAAGACACCAGAGCACAAAGTACCTCTGTGACATGAGCCATCGCCCCTCATGTACCAACCTTGGAGGAGAGAGCAAAGATTGGCTATGATTTTATCCTGGCTACTGGGGGATGGACAGACGAACACACCCTGGGAAGGGCTGCTGGGTTGCCAAATGGGGGGCTGATAATGTCCGTCTACAGCCTGTCATTGTGGAAGAAAAATGCTGAGGGTCTGGCCATTCTTTGGCTTTCAAATCCAACTGAAGTAGCCAATAAAAAAATAAGGTCAAAGAAGGGGGAAGAGAAGATGCACAGGAACGTTTGGGGTGATGCTAAAGCTTTTTATTTTTGCACCATAAAGCATGTCTTAGTCTTAGGGTAAAGTACACGCTTCTGGAGGGCAGGGACCAAGCCTAATTTTAGAATGCTGACTCCAACAATACGGGCAATCCTGAAATTATTAAGGAGAAAGTCAAGTAACAAAGTGGATTGACTCACTGTACATGTTAAAGAAGTGATCCGAATCTCTGAAGTTATGGAAACTTCCAATACATTTAGTTCTTCGTAGGGCCGGGCCCACAAGAAGCTGGCTTACTGATGTCCTTTTGCTACCTGAGCTCATTCATTGTAAAGGCAGAGTACTCACTAAACCGCCCTTGGGGACTCAGTATCATGTGTGTGCAAGTGCCACACAGCAAGATTTCTTTAACAGGGACAGGATTTACATCACTGGTTACTTTTCAAGTGAGGAAAAGAAGCCCGAATACTGACAGCTCTGGTACCTCTCTTTTCGAAGAGCAATAACTCAGAATGGGAACTAAAAGTCGGGAGTCCGGAGTTTTATTTCTAGCTTCATAACTGACTTAGAGAGTGACCTGGCCAAGTCATTTAATCTGCCCCTACCTAGGTATTTCACCTGCAATATGAAGATAATAATTCTTGCTACTTACCCTCTGGGGTGTTACAAAGATTAGTGAATATTTCTAGGGCACCTATCATCGCTGAAGGAAAAGCTGCATATGTAAACAAAAAGACTTATATGTGTTGCATGTATTTACGTTTTCACATGTAAGCTTCTTAATGTGTACATTACAAACATATTTTAACATTTTCTTTTCTTTAATTGAACCACTGGAATATCAGCTTTAGGGACTGGCCCAAATAGTGCCTTAAGCATTCACAGTTGTATATTCAGCCACCAAGAAAATAAAATATAAATTGTTGGTGGTATCTAAAAGTTAATGGACCATAAATCCAAGTATTAAATTATTATACATATGATATAATCTTGGGTCTTTACAGACAGATAACCTTGGAACAAGTATTTTGTTATGTAATTCCGAAGCCAAGTGTGGACTTCGGAAATTACCTCTCTTATCCTTAAAACACTAGCAGTACAATCACTGCATTATTTAACATCAAAATAAGTTCATTTAGTAGATGATTTTTTTAAGCGTAGGACAGTAGGTGAAAGCATGAGACCAAAGCAAATTTCCAGGTTATTTCCTCCATTGGCTGAAAATGGTTCTTTCTTTCTACCAGCATGCTCTAGGAGCAGTTCTGAACTTTCATACTAGAGTTCATAGTCCTTTTTCCACTCATTAACTTAAGACACCTTAAGACAGTTAAACTGAGAATCTTGAGGGAAATATACAGGTAGGCACAAAGGCTGAGAGAAGTTAGGTGCTATCAAGAGAGAACAATATTTTGAAATGTGTGTTTAATAGACACAGGTAACAAGGATATTTGTCATGTTAACCCAGAGCCATCACAGTAACAACTCTGCATCATCATATTTAAAATCATCTCGCCAAATTGCACAATACATTTTAAAGCAATGATCTAAATTGCTGAAGGAGATGGTCATTCTAAATAAATCATTATGCATTATTACACAATTGTTTCCTTTCATTCTCAACAGAAATGTCAACAGTTTGAGAAAGGCTGCAACTTTAATAATATAGCTATCATACTTTAAAAAAAAAATCAACAGTCCCACATTAAATTCACTCCTTTGTCATGTAACTTATTTAATTACTTGAAAAGGAATATTCTTTACTGGGTGTTCAAAAGAGAAAAGTGAACTCTAAAATGACTTGTAATTCACAGACGCTTTTAAATTCTGTAATATTACAAACTGTTCTGGAAGGACCAATTAAATGCATTAACAGTTAGGTTATGAGGGGAAAGGGTGGTCACTCATTAATGATAGCAGCTGTGGAAGCAGGAGTTGGAGGAGCACATTTTTTAACACAGTCAAGATGAATTCCAGATATCAGAGCTCAGAGGTTTTTTTTTTTTTCCTTTCAATACTCCCTAATAAAAAAGAGGCTCACTTTCCCCAACAATCCTTTAATGCTTTGGATGAGCCAAAGAGATAAGTTGTTATCACCCCCGCGCCGTCCTCCTTAGGTAATCCTGGGCTTTATATCCAAGCTGCCTCTTTCACCAGACATAGTTCTGTTACGTGTGCGGAGAAGTACAAATGTTTTGCTCGCTGTTGCTTCAAGTTCATTTGAACAGACGGAGCTCAATGAATTCCATCTTCCGCCGCCAAATTAAACAGAAAACAGTGCATTCTTAAGCAGTTCACACTTAACTCCACCTCTCAAATCAGAGGAAAAAGCTGACGTGAAACCAGTTAAAGAACAGTCATTGTCTCTCTCACGGAAACTGAGACGTGTTTCTGAAGCCAGACAGAAGGAAAAGCGGTTTCCAATTACGTGGGGGGGTAAGCACGGCTTTGCTGCTTCCATCTTTTGGCTCACTTAAAAATATATATAACTAATGATAAGCACCAACCTCTTGGCGTTCAGTAATTGGCAATCATATGCTACACATCTGTTTACAGCGCTGTGGCTGTGAGCATTCTACATCATGTAATGTATTTATCTCTCCTTTAATAATGACAGCCATCATCACGGTGAATTTCCCAAGTCTGTTTCCTTTTAATCTCAACTATTTTGAGTTAGAAGGCGTGTTTTCGTTACTTAGAAGTCTTGTATTTATATATGACCTCATACCACAAAGAATTTGAAGCACTTCTTCATTGCTTATTTCATTTATTCATTTATATAACCAACATTTATTAAACACCTACTATGTGTTTAGGTCTGATAACTAGCTTATGAACTCTAGAAATTACTGTTTTTTTTTTAAAGTCTTGGCCTCCTTGTCTATAATATCAGAAAAATTCCAGCCTTCCCCATAGTTGATATCATAAGAATCAAACATGACATTGTATGAAAGAGCTTTCTGAACTGCTACAATATAAACATGTACTAAATTATTACTACTACTCTAAAAGTCAAAGTTACCGTTAGGTTATAACTGATAAATGTGAAAACATTACAGAGGAATAAAAATTAACTATAATTTAGTGGTTGCTTTCTTCATATTGAAATTCTAAGAATTTTAAAGGACTTAATAGGCATTTTTGTTTAAAAATAAGAAATAGGAATTGAGTTCCCTGGCGGTCCAGTGGTTAGGACTCTGTGCTTTCACTGCCGAGGGGCCGGGTTCAATCTCTGGTCAGGGAACTAAAATCCCACCAGCATGTGGCCAAAAATTAAATAAAAAATAAAATAAAAAATAAACCAAAATACCAAAAAAAAATCTGAACGCTAATAGTAGTTATCTTGAAAATCAATGTGCAGGAGCTCATTCTTTAATAGCGGCACACACTGGCAAGCTGTGATTAATTCATTAGTGGAATAAAATCCCAACAATGGGATGGCTTGCATTCAAAATCTTGAAGCCACATCCCATAGTTCTGACTCCAGCCCAATATCTCACTACTTTACCTGTTCAGAAATTTCTCGAGGGCAAATTCTACTTTGCTTCAAAATCCTTTGCTCTAGTGTGAAATATACCTATTAAGCTTTGAAAATATAGCCACACCTTTTGAAATATACTCAGCAAATTTCTCAGTGCTACCAAGTTAATCATTAGTAATTTTAAATTAACCTCTTCACTGGGGTAGCATAACATAAAAGGGATTCTTCCACTAAGAAAACTAAGTTTGAAAATGGCTTCATTAGTGAATGATGGACCTCAGAAAAATCATTCCACCATGTTAATGGTTTTTCGAAGAATTGCCCTACACACTAGAATTTTTAAACAAAGAAATCAAATTCTGTATTTCAAAGAGGAGTCTGGTCTATGAGAATGTTTTGTCATGTTGAACTCTACTGAATACTTTCCAACATGTAGGCTTTGGTCCAAGGCTGGCGAACTTTTGGTCACAAGGAATTATAACAGTCCTGAAATGGTGTTCACTAGAGCTGAATTTCACCTGTATTATATCCACGGCAGCAGTAAAGCTGACATGAATTTTTGGCAGTTTAAAAAGGCCACACCGTATACTTCACTGCAGATAAAGCCACTGGAGAATACAAAAGTGTTGAAAGGCTAAAATTTAATTAATGACCAATTAGCACCCCCTGTGGGTTCATTGTGCAGTAAAGTGATAAATACGGTGTGCTAATATAGAAAAAGCTGTTACAAAGATTAGGGGGGAAATATTACAATTATCCATTTGGTATTATAATACGGTGGACATCAGTGTTCTTGATTTTGATGTTCATGTGTCTAAAATATGATAGGAATTCGTAAGATCTGGAACAAATAATCATTTTTTTATTTTAAGGCAGAGACTGTCTCACACAAGTTGTCAGGCTGAAGTAGAAAAGCTAGTGAGCGCACCTAGCCAACCACACAGCAGCTGCAACTCAAACTAGTTTGTGTTGCCTACTCCTCAATCAGTGTTTATGCATTTTATGGGGAAGTTATATGCTGCGGTGGTATTTAAAAATTGGAGGATGCTACACTATCTTGAGATTTTATGCATATGTCGAGATCTACAGGACAAACTGCCAATGCGTCCTCACAGGACAGAATTTCTATGGTGTTTCAACAGAATCATTAACTTTCACATCATTAACTTTCATCATTAACTTTTACATAGTAAAACTAAAACTGAAAAGTGATGTTGGATCCCAAGTAACACAAATGATATAAGGAGTCATTTATTTTATTTTTTTTAACGATTTTTTTGATGTGGACCATTTTTAAAGTCTTTATTGAATTTGTTACAATATTACTTTTGTTTTATGTTTTGGTTTTTTGGCTGTGAGGCATGTGGGATCTTAGCTCCCCGACCAGGGATCGAACTCGCAGCCTGTGCAGTGGAAGACAAAGTCTTAACCACTGGACCGCCAGGGAAGTCCCAGGAGTCATCTATTTTAAATGAGATAATGTTTATAAACTGCAAAGGACAAAAGTATGTTCTTAAAATAACTCTAATTAGGGCATAACAAAGTATTTCTACACAGATCATTAATATCAGTATGCTTATTCATGTAGTTATTTTTTTTCATTTACCTAATTAGGCAAAATTTGAAAGAGGCAATCCTGAAAATAATGCTGATTATCAATTTAATGGATTTTCCAGGTACCTTATTCTCCCTTTGTTTTCTATTTCTCACTTTTGGTTCAATTTACTCTTCCCTAGAATGAATATAAAAATAAAATTCAAACCAGTTCATTCTATCATTTTCTTTCTTGTTAACAGTCCTGGTAATTTATTTATGGGAACCAGTACTAGTCAAAAGTATGGCACGGGCTATGTGTGCATGTACGTTTTTATGCAGGACTGACTGATGCTCAGAACACACTTAATGATTTATGTTAAATCAAGGCATACATTTTTGAAATATCTTTGCTATTTCTCACTGCACAGTATTAATCATAGTAATTTGCCACTTAATATGAGTAAATGCGCAATCATGTCTTAATGAAACACTTCATTAGGGGAAGTCTTTATGATGCTATTTTTTTACCGATTAATATATATTACATATAATTATATTATTTTATTAAATTATATATTTTGTATACTCAATTATATAGTTTACACATGTGTATATGTAATTGTAGTAAAATATATGTGTCTGTATATATACATGTGTGTATATATATGTGTGTGTGTGTTATGTATATATGTCTGTTTATATATGTAACTAAGATGAAGTTTCTTGCCAAATATCCCAAAACTGGTGACAGAGTCAGTCCTTAAAAACCCCATGATACCTCCAAGTAATACTATTTCATTTTGCCTAAATCCAAGATAATTTTAACATAACAAAACAATGTATAAGAAAAGAATACAAGGCAGTGTGGCCACAGTAACAAGAGAGTTAAAGAGGCTGGTTGGAGTCTGGGAGCCTTGGAGACTCCATCCGCACTTGTTTCACAAGGACATAAAGACCCCTATCCCTCCAGAACCCAACACAGAGGACACAAAATTCCACCGAAAACTGAGCGTACTAATATGATTTAAATAAGAGTAAATTAAGAAACTCTAGTCACATAATAAAGAATTGGACATGTAACTGCTTAGTTCACATGTGAAATGCACCAATTCTGAATAATTTTCATAGAGAAATTTACAGCATTGTTTCTTTGTTTTTGTTTTATTTGCTTTTGAAAAGGGATATATGGATAGCATATATCTGTATTTCCAAGGCTTATTGACCCTTGCAAAATCATGTTTCCAATACCCAAAGACATAAAACTGACTAGCACAGTTCTGGGATCTTGATTGACTCAATGCTGTTTGTAAGAAAGCGCTGGTTTCTGAATCTTCACAAAGCCTCCTCCTACATCTGAGCTCTACTCTTCTCTCTTAAGATGACCTGATGTTGTTTGGCATGGGTTATGCATACCTCTGGGTCTGACTTGAGGGATCAAAGGAAAGAAAATAAATGAATTTGATTGAAGCCTACACAGAGAAAAAAAACTCAAGGCTGTCACTCCTAACTTTTCATATATATGAAACATTAGATTTAAGATCTGTGAGAAGCCTTAGTCTTTAGGGAAAAAAAAGTGCTAATCTTACAGATGAACACACAGATTGGTGAGGATGAGTAACAGGTTATAATCTTGCACTAACAATAGGAGCTGATGGGGGCACTAAAACCCAAGCCCTAGTGCCCCCGTGTCCAGGCAAGCAGCTTGGTCTATGTGTCAGGTAACTCTCCCAGTCCCTCCTTCCCTACCCTCCCACTGAAACAACAACTGCCTCAAATGCCACCCAGTCACCTAGTTTCTATGGGTAAATGAGTGAACTTAAAATAGTGTTTCACATTATTCTCTTTGGTTGTTGTTGTTAAAGATTTCACTGTGGTTTTCTTTTCCTACTACAAAACCAATTTATGCTAATTGACACACGTGTACACGCATGTACAGAGGAAAACAAAAACCTAACAATTCTATGAACCTGTAATCTGCTGTTGACACATCATGACAGCTCATTTCTTACTTTAATTTTACTTCTGGCTACTAGCTAGAAAAATCACAGACACACACATACATAAACACACACACACAAACACACACACACACACACACACCCCTCTTGTTTTCCTTAACAATCTCTCTCCCGCTCGGTCTCTTCCTTCCATCCTCTCCTCTGAGGGGAGTGGTTTGGTTGGGTCAGGTATTGGCAAATAAAAGCAGAAGAAAAGGTTCCATCGAATTAGCGCATGGTCAGCTTCACCTTCCTCACGCTCTTGCCTCTGGAACCACAATTCCTGCCACTCATCCAATGAGGGATACAACGAAGGGTCCTCCTCACCTTCCTCTAAGCTCCCCTTCCTCTGTGATTACTGCGGCTACCATGACTCCACACAACGAAACCAAAGGCCTACCCTCTGCCCCAACCAGACGACCGAGGGCAGCGTTTCTTAGCATAATCCACCAACCACCTGCTCCCCAGTCACCTGAACTGTGGTTGAAAATGCAAACTCCCGCACATACCCCCCTGCCCAGGTCTACTGACTCTGAACTTCTAGGGATGGGGCTCAGAAATCCTCATTTTTAGCAAGCTTTTAGGGTGCTTCCCCTGTATTACTGAGTTTGAAAACCACTGTAGTCTTTTATCGCCTCTGAATCGTTGAAATCCTCTGCTTCAAGTTTGCTCCGCGTGGCTGCGCCTTTTCCATATTTCCCGCTCCGCACTACAGCAAGGGAGACGGAGAGCTTTCTCTCCCTCATTCAGAGACCAAAATGAATCCCAGTTCTTCCAAGAAGCAGCTTTTCCAGAAAGAAAAGGACAACATTATCCTTTGCCTTCCCATCCCTTAACATTGCCTCCTCCCACTATGAGTAGGACTCCAAGCTTCAAATCTTTTCAGTGTCGTGTTCAACTAGCTCCCATAAGTCACTTCCTCTCTATAGAAGAGTGTTGTTGGCAGCAGCTTGTGAATTTCTAGAAGAAGACAGTAACCATTTTGAAGAGTTATAAAGTTCCAAGTACATAAAGGCTGGATGTTACATGATTAGGATACGAAGTTGTGAGTAAACAGCTCCTTTCAAATGTGAACCTGGAAAGGTCTATCTCCTAAACTTTGGTGGATAATTACTTTCAAGCTGCATTAGCTTGATGAGAAATATCCATAGGCTATGAAATGCTGCTCACCCTGTGAACCATTTCAAAGAATGAAGGTCGTCATAAAACTGAAGACAAAGCAAATGAATAAGTGAAGGAGGAAGAGGGGAAGAGGGAAGGGGGCTTCCGAAGATCAGCAATACTCTCTTTTTCCACTCCGGAAGGCGTGGCTAGGATTGCTGATTAAATGCCTGAAGTTTGGCCCTCTCTAGAAACCGTAGATATCTTGTTTTTTGCACTGGCTCCTATCAGTCGCTGGCAACTTCCTGGGTTCTGCACGTAAGTGCGGAATGCCATACAGTAAATTAAGCCTTCTGCTGTCAGAGCTGGAAATAGGAGGGGAGTAGAAAAATAGCTTGATCTCAAATGATTTTTATTGGCTTCATTTACATCCTGTTTAAGGTCTTCTGAGTAGCTCAAGGTGTCTTATCTCTGGCTACCAGGGGGTATTTTGCAGTCAAAGCAGTTAAAATACTTCTCTCTCCCTCCCCTCCTATTCCTTTCCCTCAAGCTCTCTTTTCAAGCCATCTTATCTTATCACACACATCTCTTCATGCTGAGGAGAACCCATACCTATCAGAAGCAGTGTGCTCCATTGTCTTTTGGGGCTCTTGGAGACAAATGAAAGTTTAAGTCAAAAGAAAATCAGTTAACCTCTCTACTCAGTTTGGAGATACTCAGGGCTGTCTCACTTTTCTGAGTGCTAAATGGTATGAGCAACATTCCCCTGTAATTTACATGCATGCAGAACAGCTGCCCCTATCAGATTAAGAAGAGCAGGTACAAAGCTGCCGGTACTAAATTGCATAATGATGCTATCCCAGGAAGAGGAAGCTTCAGTAATCTACTAGAAAAAAAAAGCAAACAGAAACTAAAAGACAGTGAGGGCAAGCGAAGAACAGTAGTCAAGAGAGGAGGGACTTCTCTCCAGAGGCACCTGAATGCTAACTGTGCGGTCCACACAAACACTAGGTCGTTATTAGAAACGTATGCAGTACACACCTTCTCTAATAGCAGCACACACGCCATTATTCAAATCTCTTAAAGAATCACACAGTCTGCCAGGGAAACCAAATATTGAGGGACTTGATCCTTCTGTTATAAACTCTGTAGCAATAGCCCACAACCCGGGTACACCTTGGAATTGTCCAAGGAGTTTTAAAAAATACTGGGTCCCTGCCCAGACCAATTAAATCAGACTCTCTTAGGGCCGGGGGGCCCCTGGGGAAAGCAGTCAAGGTTGACAACCACTGCCTTAGACTATCAGCAGTCAATTTGCAAAACCCCATGGAAGGCAGTCTAAGAGCCAGACTCTACAAAAACAAATCCCTTTATTGTCTGGGCTCCCTACACCAGCACAGGGGGAAGTTTTCAGCATACTTTGGGTCAAATGCAATGAACCAGATTTTTTTTTTTTTTTTTTTAAGTTACAGGAAGCAAGACTGAACACTCCAATCACTCACCATTATTCCCTGTGAAAGAGCAATACGTGAACAGTTATTAGGCATCTCATCTGTGTGTTTTATATTCCTTTTAAAAATCCCCATTCCTCTTCTCCTTCATCCCCCAGCACCCCATGGGCTCCTTTATATTAGTGATAACCCCATCCTTTCACCTGCGGTGAAGGCTCTCTTAATTGTCCATTATCTTAGTGTGTCAGCACAAAGGAGCAGAGACGGAATCCTCATCCAAACGGTTTCACCTCCCTCTCCTGAGAGTGATGCCCTTGTCAAGGCATTAAAAACACGAAAACCTGCCACTTATCAGAATTGTATTTGAATCGAACCACTGTCCTTGAAAACTGTAGGCAGGAGATGGTATCAAACGGCAGCGCATTGCCAGCTCCAGTTCTACAGAGGCTGGAACAATCTACAAAGATACCATCCAAACTTTGCCATGCATCCCTCATAATGGAATTACAGGTAACAATGAAAACATGTTCCCTGATTTTTTTAAGTGTTAAATACAAAGGAATTCCTGGGTCAGATTGCTCACGAAGGCAAAGTTAACAGTTCCAAGCCCTAGGACGCCTTTGACTGTAAACTCACGGAGGAACCAAACCATAAAACCCTTCTAATTACTCCAGGCCTCCGATTCTTACAAACGTTAAGTCAAGGCTATGAAAACATCACATTTATCTTGTTATAATGAGGGGGGGAAATGAGCACATCTTTAGTGATCCTATGTACAGATTCAAAAACAAAGCACGTTCTAGATAGCATCTAAACACAAAAATGAAAGAGAGAAAAAAATACATTATTTTCAAGTATTCACGTCATTTTGTGTGATGTACATTTCTCTGTATTTCCTTGCCACTTCTGATATTTCTTTCTTACTCAATTCAAACCCACACTGCCTTAGGAAAAAAAAGAATTTATGCGTGCTTTTAACAAGTAAACAAGTGTACAAATTAATTCAGAGAACAGTAATTTTGAAAATTTTCTATATTTAATGTGCACTGCAGTTAAACTACTTTTTCTGTACAAATTAATTTACTGCATCAGTGATCGATGTTTATGTTTAGGCAATTTTATTTCTCAGTATGGTAAAATTAGACCTAATAGTTGCAACCTGTTATGTCCAATCTGTCACTGAAATTCAAATTGCCTTTTTCCTATTATTCAAGGAGCAATTTGGAGGAATTAAAGCCATCTAAAAACGGAAGACAAACAATTCTCTGTAAGGACTCAATAGTCTGTGTCATCAACCAAATCCGCACCCCCGTGATCTCTCCAAAGCAGGTTCTTTCGACGTGGTTTTTCTGAGGTTCTCAAACTTTCATGTCTGCCAAGCCATACAGGAGGAAATTTAAGGATAAACTAAAAATTGTGTCCTAACAATGTTCAGCCTTCGAGAGAAGTAACCTAAAATTCTAAGATTTTGTTGTTGACTCCAAAATACCAGCCACAACCTAAAATACTAAACCCCAACCTTCATAGCTAGTATATGTGCCACATCCTATTTTTCGTTTGGCTTTATCTACAAATATGTTCTTTAGGTTTTTTTTTTTCTTGCAAAGTAAGTTTAATTCACAATTTTCTTTCTTACTGGGGCAGATTCAGTGACTGAGATGCCTAAGATTTAAAGTTTGCAGCAATGGAAGCTAGGATTGGGAAGAGACCTACTTTACAATTTCCGTTTTGCTTGGTTTTTCTCATTGCTTAGTTACAGGTTTGACCCTATGTAGTGGTTAATGCTTCTCTATTCTCTGAATGCAAATGATGTGTCTAAATGGAGATGCTGGGAGGGGACACACTAAAAACTGGGGCAAAGCTATCAGGGCCCTCACCTGCGAGAGACAGGAAGCCCTCTAATCAGGATCCAAGTATAAGGTGACACAGTCATATTGTGCCCAATATTCTATACCATCATCTTACAATATGCTCTCAGTAGATTTTTGGTTTCTTCAACAGAAGGGCCCCAAATCAATTGTTAAGATAATCATCACTTGGTATAAGAGAACTGCTGAAAATATTTCTTTGGTAACACCCCCTAACTGCCATCTTCGACTCCCTAATCCACCTTCCCCAAAAGAGTTTCTGTTGATTATAGGGAAATTACACTTAGATTTGGGGATGCTTCATCGTGATGGGATAACCTCAGTTTTCTTGTATGGTTGAGTTTCTACATTATCAGTGAAAGCCTGACAATTTCTATCAAACCAACCATCTTTTTGGCTTCACAGTGGCCAATGAATAGTTTGAATTTCTTCTTGCTCACCTCTTTCTGGGCTGAAATAGCTAAATGAAATGATAGTCCTGCCCCAATTTAAGCCTACTTAATGTCACATGTGGCCTCAGCCTATATGCTATTCACTAGTCTCCAGGGAATACCAGCTTTGCTCCCCAACTCCCACCCCAGACAGGGCAAAGGAGAAAAATCCCAAGGAACTCTTCCTGCACTGACACATTTACACACAGCTTTCTCTCTAGATGGAGATAAGAGGACACAATCAAAAGGAGTAATTATTCGTTCAGAACTACATACCAAAACTCAGTCATTCTATATCAGCAGATCTAGTACTGAAATAAATGAAGTAAAACTAACATGAACATCTTTCCTTTGCTTGCTTTCTCTCTCTCTTTTTAACTTTTCCATTATCACTTTTTTCTAAGACAAACTCATTTCCTCAGACAAATGCTTAGATCATCGAGCTGATTAGTAATTTTACTTCGACGCAGGACTGATTAATGTGGGTGATGCAACTGATTAATACTGTTACTACAGCACACATCCAAGTGAGCTCTGAGTGTCTCGCTTTCCAATTTTTAAAAAAATTATTGAAATGGGTTCTAATTAATGTGACTTGGTCTTCTTTAGTTTGGAGAACAGCATCATAATGTGAAATTGAGGATTTATCTGTCCTTTTCTGGCTTTCTCGATACCGAAGAACTAAGAAAGAACAAATGAAAACTGAACACACTGATGTACAGCATTTCAAAATTCAGGTCTATGATGGTGAGAATCTACTGTTCACCTACAGAAATGCCTTGACTTCAAGATGCGAAACTTGTAAATGTTGTAGATGAATGAACTCCACCTTCTCACGCTGCGCCAGTGGTGGGAGTCCTCACCACAGTCCATTAGACACGACAAGTCTCCTTTCCTCCCAACAGCGATGAACAGAGGTAATTACACCCATCCCGCCCTCTAGCAACACCTCCCGGCTACCCCAGCATCACACTTGCCCTGACAGTGCAGAAGTCTTCCTGCTGTCAACTTCCCCAGAGAAGTTCAAATACATAAGTGTGTGCACATGCACACACACACACACACTCACTCTTCTATCTGCCCCACTTCCTGTGTACTTATGGCTACTCCTTCTATACCAAGCCTGGCATTTCCAGAAGCCTAAGCCCTCACAGAGACTCTGACCTCCACAGCTTCTGCTCGGCCACTCTCTGGGACAGAAGCCACTGGTGCTCAAAGTCCTGGCCCTCACAAGAGTTCCCGGCCTCTTGTGCCCCTCCTGTTCTAGAGGAGCCAGGGAATGCTCTACCCCCAGAGCTTATGAAACACAGGAAAAGGGACCAGGAGTCCCTACTCCTGCAGGGAATCCTGGAGAAATGCGAGTCTGGCTTCCTCAGTGAAGACTCAAAATTCAGATTCCCACTGAAACAATGCTTACGGCTTATTGTTCAATTCACTGTTTAGTTATGAGCAGCCTCTAGCACCAACCAGAGATACCTTTAAGAGAACAACAAAAGGCAATCCCTCTAAGAGGATAAATTCCAAAAGGGACCCTCCTTATAGAAGAACTACAAAAAGTGTCCCTTCCACTGGTTGGCTACAAGCACTGCTGGATTTCTGTCCCTTCACTCTGCTTTTGGGACCTTTGTGACATTCACAAACTGTATGTGTGATTCTTTACTGTAAACCTCACATGTTTTTTAAAAAATGGGCTAACTGAAGAAGCTAATCCCCATTTACTGCATGTTCCATTGGAAAACATGTGACGAATTCCATTGTGAACCACTTATAAACTTTTGGTGATTTTGAAAACTGCAGAAAACAAATGAATTGCCTTTGCTCTAGCCAGTCTTTATTGATCTCATTATCTCAAGTATGCAAAGTTGTTTAGTCTCAGCATGTCTCTTCTGAAAAGAGAATTTTTTAAAATTCCATTAATTTTATTGTGGGCCATCAGTGAATACTTTTTATAATGCATAATTCCTTGATGATGTATCTTTGAACTAATCTTTTTTTGTCCTAAGCTTCCTACATTCACTCTGCAGATGGGAGAAGTGGGAGAGGTGGCTTATTTGAGGGAAAACAGTCTCAATTATTCTCCTAACTCATTCGAGTCTACTCATTCATGCTTTCAACCATTCACCCATCAAACGGACATTTGGCTAGGCACTGAGATTTAAAGGTATACAAAATGCCATCTTTACCCACTCTTGGTTATGGGTAACCAATAGCTCTTGGTACAGAGCTATTTAAAACGTACATATGTTTTTTTAAAGGTGTGTGCTCTTTATGAAAAAGACTTTGTATTAAATGAGTCTGTTGCTCAAAAGCTAATACGCTTCATTCATATTTTGTGAATATTCATAATACATAAAGTTCCTTAGTATAAGAACATAGAATATAACACCACAACCAATTATAGGGGTAGATTAAGTTTATAAGATAGACAAGAATCATTCTCTTTTTTAGATTTATTTTTTGTTTTATCTTGTTTTCTTTTTCTTTTTTCTCCAGCTAATGTGTAGGCTATATTTTATATTGTTGTTATGAACAAAGATGTATCAAAGCCCCTAAATGTAGCTACTATTGTTAAGACTATAATAATTAAGTAAAAGTTATTCAGTCCCATCTGCTTGAAGCTTCAGTTATTGCTTGGGGTTATGGCATTTGCATTAGTCTTCTTGCTACCATCCCTCTACCATCTCTTAAAGGCATGTTTTGCTTTCTGGTGAATTTCCCAACCTTCTCTCTTACTAGCATGATACCTTAGAGTGAGTTCAACATGAGCATTGATTTCTTTCCCCACCTAAGAGAGGATTCTGTTCAATTATCACTGATGTTTTCTCTCTCCCCTTTGTCACCTCTCTGGCCCAAAGTCTTGACCACATCCTTTCCTGCGGCTGGGGTCACATGACCTTCTTCTGTTTGCCATTCCAGGGAAGGGCTTCTGTAGTGCTGCCCATTCCATGGGCCTTCCTATTTGACAATGCTCACTCCTTCTCAGACTACTTCTTCTTTCACCTAATTTTCATTTGGACAAAGATAATTTTGAGGCCCATCAAATGAACTAGGGGATAAATTTTCGGGTGTGTCCCGTCAGTCTCGCTCTTCCGATCTGCTCATAAACTTCACAATCATATCCTGAGTACCTAGTTATGGGTGAGACTCTGTACCTGGCACAGTAGATACAGAGTTGACCAAGACACTGAACAGTTCACTGACTAATAAAATGGGGGAGGCACACATGTAAATATACGATCACAACACAGTGGGATCAGGAATGGAACAGAAGCCTCGACAGAACTATTGCGGGTGCTCCGTGGAGGAAGCGCCAACTACATCTTGGAGGATATAGAAAGGCCACCCAAGGATGTGTTGAGCTGGACCCTAAAGAAATAATCAGGAGTTTTCCAGGTATAGAAAAGTTCACTCCAGGCAGAATTGTACATACATCCAGAATTGTATGTACAAAAGCAAAAACTGTGTTATCAGGGAGCCAACACTGGTGTCAAATGACTAGATAGAAGAACTTAGACGTGGCTGTGCATTAAAATCACCTGGAGATCTTTTTAAAGAAAAAACCTGATGCCTGTATCCCATCACCCAGAAATTCTAATTATATTGGGCTGGGGATGAGGTTTAGATCAGTATTTTTAAAAGTTTCTTAGAGGATGTTAACAGGCAGCCAGGATCTGGACTAGAGCATAGAGTCTGTGGGAAGAAGCGGCAGAAGACATTGCTCCATACAGAGCCAGGACCCAGCTCATGACAGACTTGCCTATCAAGCTAAGGGCCTGGAGTTTATTTGGAGGCACAGAGAGCTGTGAAAGCACTTTAACCATCAGAGATGGGACTCCATCAGAGCCCTCTGGATTGGGAGGGACCGGATGAAGGCAAGAGGCAGGGAGTATACTTCTGAGGCTATGGCAATGGCCCAGGTAAGAGATGGAAAAACCAAATCCAAAAAACTAGCCCTGGTGATGGAGTGGAGGGGATGCATTCACTTGTTTAGAAAAAGAGATCCAAAAGATTCAGTGACTAATCATGCATGATTAGTGAAGGAGAAATCCCTGTGATGTCTATTCCTCCTAATTCCCCGCCATTTATCCTGCTATTGTCACTACATGACTGGTTAGTGCAACTGTCTGCAAGAAGGATAAGGTCATAGTTTCGAACCCCATTTGTAAGAAACAACTGTACTCCATTTCAGTGTCACAGACTGCCTTTCTAATTAAAGCCAGCTATCTTGAAACTGTACACACACATGCACACACACACATGCACACACACACACACACGCATGTGTCAAAGGGAGGTCAAAAGAAGACTCTAGCTGGTTAGATTAGAACAAAGTAGTCATCCCTATAAAAAGTAGGGAGCTTTACATGTATGTCCTACTGATGCAAGGTCAACAACAACAAGTTTGAACCTAAAATACATTATATGCCAATGAAACACTGTCTAGTAAGAACACAGGCAAAAATGACAACTACAGAATACTGAAGCACGAACAATTCAATTCTGTGTTAACATTCCTTTCTGTCCTGGATCTCCTGGAAAAGTCTTTGCAATAAGGAATGTATACTGTGATGTTATCAATTAGGTAGTGGCCATTTTAAAATGTAAACTTCTCCATCTGGACTTTTAGGGAAAGATACCTTTATGGTTTTCTAAATAATTTGAGTTCAGGAACTTCCCTAGCGGTCCAGTGGTTAAGACTCCGCCTTCCAATGTAGGGGGCACAGGTTTGATCCCTGGGCGAGGAACTAAGATCCCGCATTACGCAAGGTGTGGCCAAAAATTAAAAAACAAAGTTATAAAAATGAAGCAAAAAATAATAGAAATAAATAATTTGAGTCAGCACAGATTTTTTGGAAAGCCATATTGATATCCACAACAATCTCTTTATACTGTATACTTTTCTAATTTTAACTAGATAAAGAACTTTGAGGAATTCCCTATCGGTCCAGTGGTTAGGGCTCCGAGCTTCCACTGCAGGGGGCATGGGTTCAATCCTTGGTAGGGGAACTAAGATCCCGCATGCTGCATGGCAAAAAAAATAATTAATTAATTTAAAAAATAAAATAAAATAAAAGGACAAACTTTGTGTTAAAAAAAAGAACTTTGGGGCTTCCCTGGTGGCGCAGTGGTTGAGAATCTGCCTGCCAATGCAGGGGACACAGGTTCGAGCCCTGGTCTGGGAAGATCCCACATGCCGCGGAGCAACTAGGCCCGTGAGCCACAACTACTGAGCCTGCGCGTCTGGAGCCTGTGCTCCGCAACAAGAGAGGCCGCGATAGTGAGAGGCCCGCGCAAAGTGATGAAGAGTGGCCCCCTGCTTGCCGCAACTAGAGAAAGCCCTCGCACAGAAACGAAGACCCAACACAGCCAAAAATAAATAAATTTTTAAAAAAAAAGAAAAAAAGAGCTTTGTATAACCTTTACATACCTCTCCCACTTAGTTACTCCAATAATTAGCCATTAATAACAAGAGTATAAATATGTAAGGTCCTGTGGGCATTGGCACACGTCCACAAATTTTCTTCTGTCTTATATAGATAATGTTACAAGTGTTACAAGTGTTCTTTAAAATCCAAGTTATAATCACCAACACTTATTGAACACCTATGAAATGCTTAATTTAAATTAAGCTTAATTTAAATTAATCAATATATTTTAGGAGGGTCTGGCAAACTAGGCTTGCAAGCTAAATGCATCTGTTTTTGTAAATAAAGTTTTACTGGAACACAACCATATTCATACATTTACACAGGAGCATGAGTTGCTCAATATGGCAGAGGTGACTACTTGTGACAGAAGCCGTAATGGCCCACAGAACCTAAAATAATGACTATCTTGACTTTTACAGTTAAAGTTTGCCAGCCCCTGTATTATAGCATTGTCCTAAAATGTATTGACCACGCTCTCTCATATACTAAGAAGAAATATTTATGACATCATATTTCTTTGCTTTTGCCATCTGCTGTCTTTGTGGAAATAAAAGAATTAGAGTCTGCCTAAAACTGACTGAAATATCACACTTTGGGGTGGGGGGAGGGTGTAGAGGCTGGTAATTACATTCTGAAACAAACTATATTCTAACTCTGACTACATAAATTTAACTCTGCGGATGACTGTTAAGGAATTTCATCCTTCAATCATTTTCCATTTGGCCATTGCTCTTTTAGTTACATATTCCATTAATCCTTCTTCCTACTAAGCAAGTTTTTGCTTCTAGAATCTATTGTATATTATTTAGCTGTCTGTGACTGGGTAGCCGAAAATAGTCACCCCTCAGCTTTCAGCAAGTGTCCAATACCAGATATATAAATTATCATTGGAGATTTGTTTGCCAAATTCTACTGTGGAATGGATCTGAAGTAAGCTATTTTTCCTTATTTGGGGCGCCGCTTCTTTAAAACTGTGGTATTTTAAAGTTAGTCAGCATTTGTTGCTTTCACTCCCATAAGAATGACCGCTATATGCACGAATTTCTGCCTTCAGCAAAGACTGTAACAATCTTTCACCTATTGGCCTTAGAGATTAATGTCTGTGTGCGTGCCAGATTCTTCAGAAACTAGCTGCCAAACATGTTATCTTCTAAACAGTGAGCTCTGATCTTATCACTCCCTTCTGTAAAATGCCCTGGCATTCAGGAAACCATGCTGTTGATATGTGATTTATACAAATTTTACAGGCTTTGATTTTGATTTCCCTCAAACACCATAATTTCCATGCCCTATTCCAATAGCGATTGTTTGGCCATCTTGAAATTTAAGGCGTCTTAGGCAGAAATCATTGTACTTCCGTTTGGTTAAAAGTAATTATGAGAGTAAGGGATTCTTAAGTGAAAAGTTCAAAAAATGTATTAAATATGAAAATATACTGTATGAAATGTTAAATTTTAGATTTGCAAATATTCATGTTTGATGTCATGTAAACCAAACATGACGTAACTGAGGTTTTTTTTTTTTTTCTTCTACTTGGATCTTCTGGAAAGAGGAGGGTAAATATAAAAATATTTTAAATATAGGACTTTAAAAGGACCTAACTGCTCCCAGTGCTATGGATTTTAATTCTATATTGCAGTTTCATAGAGGGGAAAATGTCGGTTTGCTTTGAACTATTAGGAATAGCAATGCTTGGTCAAAAGGAAACAATAGCATTTGATGGAACTGGCTTTTCTTCCCCCCTTTCCATTTCTATTTGCCAGAACGCCCAATCTGCTTTTTATGTAAAACCTCAGATGTCTTCTTATTAATCAAGATTCTAATACATTCCAGATGAATAAACAACTTCAGCACTGCAGCACGTACCACTCTTCTTAAACCCAGGATTTATTAGAGTCACCCTTTCCAAGATCTCTTAACTGAAAAAAGATGGTTTATTGTTCCTATTTCTACAGCAAGGGCCTAATAAATGCACTAAAACTATGTCTTTGTCCCTTTGCGATACAATATTCAAAGAGATTTTTTCAACCCTACAGTGTAACATTATCCAAATCCTTTGAAACCCTAAGTAGTTTGTGCAAACTCAATCATCCGTATATGGAAATCATAGACAATCAATACAAACGCAATATGTTAGTGATGACATTAGAGAAACGATGTCCCAGAATTCTTTGCAGCACGCAACAGAACATTGAATATTCACTATATGGTCCAAAGTGGCAGCCGAAACATAAAGCTCTAATTAAAAAGCACTCTTTGGTGAATAGCTAAATATTTTGCTTTTTAACTTTTCCTTATACAAGGAATAATTCGGGGAAAATTATCTACACACATGGTATTGATTAGCTCAGGGCTATGATTTCTCTGATTTCACACTGTTGATATTTCAATGGGAGTTTACCATGTAATTTAACCAATCAAAGCATGTTCAAGTACTGATATTTAAAAATTAAATTCCACTCAACAATCATCATTTTATGTATTTTTACTTGTACCATTTTCAGGCTAGAGGAAAATAGGTCTTTCTCTATGTAACCAAAAGAAAACAGGACAGGGAAGTAATAATAAGGTGTAAAAGCACATATTATCCCAATGTATGTGGTTAATAGCTTTTGTATAGCATCAGTACCCTTCTTACTGCTCGCAGCTTACTAATGTTCTTACTAGTACTGGACTCCTAAGGGTGGCTCTATAAATAAGGCATTTATATGGAAAACTAGGAAAAAATGAAAGGTTAAAATATTAACATAGCAAACTCATTTTTAATTAAAGAAATAAAAAAGCTCAGTCTTTAGGGGGTTTGGGAAAATAAGGTAGTCAAATGAGACCAATTAACTTCATTAGCTTCTGCAAATACCTAGTTTTCTAACACATTCCTATTTTTCCATCTGCTCCACAGTTAAAATGTGTCTACAAATTAACACTTTATTTATGATACAGGTTCTGATTCATAAAAATTATGCACATATTATACAAAGGTCTAATACTTCACGGAAAAATACAGAGGACTGCATTGCAACTTATTTACCAATATATATATTTTTTCTTGAACAAAGCAACCTGGATCACAAAGTACCATATACTAGAAAATCAGTGATACACCTTCCAGTCATTTCTGTCTTTAAGACAAGGTGTTTTCCCTGGATACATTTGAAGAAGACAAAATTGCATCTTTTCTGTTCTCTTTTCTTTATTCTCACAGCAAACAGCATAGGAGCTTCTTTTTCAGCATCTTATAAAGTTCTCCCCACTTTGGCCTGACATTCCCATTAACTTCAAACCCCATAGTGCATCCATAATGTACTTGAAATGCTTTATATCTGAGTTTTAAATGCTGTGCAAGTGCCCGTGCTTCCTACTAGCTTAAACAGCAGAGCAGAGCTATCAAAATATGTTGCAAGGATAAACAAAAATCAGCATGGGGAAAAGGGGGTGTGCTGATTCCATTTTGAGCATTTATAAAAACCTGATCCATAAGACAAACTGACTTTCTTAACACAGTATTTACTGTCATTTGACTGTTCCTGAGCTGAGAACAACAGGCACTTTTATAAGTGGACTCGGGAGTTATTTAATTTCACTTTAACTTCTGTAAGTTAGTCTTTATCCCTTGCTGACATGCCATTTTATTATTTTATTATTTACAGCAGTACTTGCTCATAAATCAAATCCATAGACCTCTTATGATAACAGGAAAACACTTACAAAAAGTCAGAAAAGAACCTTCCTTCTGAACCCAATAATTCCAAGAAGCTGTGTTTCTACAAATTACTATGTTGGTCCCTGGCATCGGCCCTTTCTGAGTGGGCCCCTCATAGCTGAAGTATAAATTACCACTCTATTTCCATTTCTTAGCGCTACCAAATTCTTGAGACATTAGTGATCTTGGAGGCAGGATATCATGTTCAGAACTGGGGGAAACAATTAGGATTGAAAAGCAGTAGACTTAAGACTTTTGTGACACTGATTTCACCTTCTCTGTAGCAAAACTGAGTATATTCTCTCTTCTTCATCAACTTCAAAAAAGTTAGGGTGCTCAAAGATGTCTATATATAGTACTTGGGATTTTAACTTTTTTAAAAATGAAAAGACGCCATATGTCATGGGCAAAGGCATGTTTCTGTTTAGATTTTGTTCTTCCAAAATAACATATTTGCCAATATGCCACGAAGCTGTCTTAAGTCAAAGTTAAACTGATCCAGCATTTCGGACACTAAAAATAATGTGGCTAATAAGGAATGATCAGCATATAATTTGCTCAGATCCTCTAGAGGAAGACAGATCCTCTAAAAAAGTAGGAAATCCTCTAAAAAGTAGGAAATCAGTATTGAGGGCACCACAGGGCACGGTATTGGCTCGGACTATACCTCCAAAGAGTTCAATAGCACATGTGTAGGACACCGATTTTCAAGCACCTTACGCTTCTCTTTGGATAGTTTTCACACATAATATGAACTCAAATCCTTGCTCTGACTCTTTAGTTACTTTGACTGTGTGGTGGTCCAGAAATCTATTCACATGGTATGATACTATCACAGAGAGAAGGAGACTTTTACAGTTGGAAGCGGCATCACAAACCAGCTTGTTCAGCACACGTTTTTCAGCCCAGAGGAATTCAGTTCTTTACCTAAAGTCCCATAATCATAATGGACACGCTTCATTTTGGGTTCTAGAGTCTATGTCTATTTCACCAGCAGACACGGACAGTGCTGAATAACCGTGGGACTGTAAGGGCTGTCTGCACCGTGCAACAAAATCAATAAAGCGATGTAAATGCAACAAAAGTAATTCAGTACTGATATGTACTTATTTTGTCTTAAAGATGAAAACACGTACACTACCTAAATTAATGTGTTTCAATCCCATCTTGAAGGGCCGAACAAAATCAAACAGGTAGAAAAATGTTCCCTGGTAATAAAATAGCAGTATATCCGTCAGCTTTCACCCAGATAGCTGTCCATAATTTCGATTTTTTAATCAAATTCTCACTTACCTATAGCCTGATTCTTATAAAACCAATTAAGCTTCTTCTTGGCAGATGCTGGTGGATTTGTGGTTGTGGATAACTTACAGGTTTTTCTCCCTGATACTTTACATTTGGATCGAGAGGTACTTTCTACAAGCCCAATCTGAATGAATACGGTGTTCCAGTCTCCCAACTTTCCCTGTACCCCCAAACAGTGGATCTGAGCTTGGAGCTCTCAGAGACACCAAAGAAAGAAGCAAAATAAGAAATGGAATGGACCTGTTCTACATACCAGTATCCCATTGTAAAAATGGACTTTTCTTTGAATCTTAATTGATACCAGCTGTTTTCTGCTGGGGGTCGGTGCAGCTTGTTTGATTACAGACCTTTGTCCCTGGATTTCTTCCCCACTCCCCCCTTTCTTTACATATGTAGACCCCTGCACTTATATAATGGAGTGGCGCCACCCTTAAGAAAGAGGCTGAAAGGAATGAACTCCAACAATGAAAACCCCCAGCAAATGTTATGCAAATTTATTATGAATCAAGCCAGAAGTACAAATTTACTACATTGTGGTAAGCCTATAAAATAGCAATTTGTCTTACTGTATGTGCCATTTTAATGTATTCCAAACCGTGGGTATTGTCTACTTCTGTTAGCCAGATCATTCAAACTTTTAAGGGCAAAGTAAATATAAAGCGTTGCCTTTTTCATAATACGCAGTCACGGTGTCTGCTTTTCTTGCTTTCACCCCCAGTGTGGTCCAGGAACACATAATTGCTGCTTTTACTCCAGTTGTCTGATCATTACACAGAGCATGAACCTGTTTGCCATTACTTAACATTTTACAATCATTTTTGTAACAGCTACTTTCACTATTCTGGAAACAATTGTGACATTTAGTAGTTAATGGGTTATAGCTCTTTATACACAGAGTAAAAAGGGAGGTGGAAAGTTTAACAATTTTTCTTCAAATTTGTATAAAGTTGCAACCGCCTATCACAAAACTACCAATATAATCTCTCCCTAAGAATGTATACAGTGCTCTTGGGTTCTTATTTTTGCAGATTAAAAAAAAATGTATTTATATATACCCTTTCCCTGCCATTTGACTTCTGATACAAACCAAGTAAATATTTCAATCTACACGTCATTCATATGCAATATTAGGAACCATCTGCTTCCTTCACTCGTTGAGTCATTCAACAAACACCTCCTGAATGCCTACTACCTACAAGACACTGTGATAGATACTCAGAAGATACAAAGATGAGAATGACTCCGTCCTCATTCTCAAGGATCATAATACACTATAAGCTCAAAATTTAGTCAAGTTAACCATATGTTCCAGCAATGCCATTTCTGGGCATAGACTCAAAAGAACTGAAAGCAGGGTCTGGAAGAGATGTCTGCACACGCACGTTCATTGCAGTATTCCTCACAATAGCCAAGAGGTGGAAGCAACCTAAATGTCCATCAACAAATGAATGGATAAAGGAAATATGGTATACATATACAATAGAATATTATTCAGTCTCTAACAAGGAGAAAAGTGTGCCATATGCTACACCATGGATGAACCTCGAGGACATTATGCTAAGGGAAAATAAGCCAGTCACGAAAGGACAAATATTTTATGATTCCACTTGAAAACACTTTCCAAGTTGTCAGAGATGCTTGTAGATGAGCACTTGTTTCAAAATTCTTTGTATTGCTTCTAACCAGAACTGATGATGAATATGAGGTACCTAGAGCAGTCAAGTTAAAGACACAGAAAGCAGAAGGGTGGTTGCCAGGGGCTGGGGGGAGGGGGAGGGGGAGTAGTTGTTTAATGGCCATTGAGTTTCAGTCTTTGCAAGATGAAAAGAGCCCTGGAGATTGGCTGCACAACAATGTGAATGTACACTGCTGACCTGTACACTTAAAAATGGTTAAGATAGTAACATTTTATGTTATGTATACTTTACCACAGGTAATTTTTTTTTTTAATTTAGCAGAGTTGAAAAACATATGCAACTGTGATGCAAAGAAAAACATATGTGCCTTAAAAGAAGCCCAGTGGAGATTCAAAGATGGGACAGACTATGTCAGGTTGGGGTGTGCAGCTGCATTCAAAGTGGAGCATTTCAGAAGGGCTTCTGAGAGAAGTAGGGTTTCTGAGTCTACCCTTGAGACTTGAACAGCTGAAAAGAGGCTCCCTACAGGGGCAAAGTGCAGGAAGAGGATCCCAGAGGCCAGATGATGCTGAAAAGGCTCTTACTCCAGAGTGCTTTGTGAGGAAATGGGGCAATTCAAGGAAGTAGCAAGAGCAGAGGTCGGAAGGAGAGCAGTGCTGGGTGGAAAATATAAACATGCATGAAGCTGAAGGAAGAGAACTGAGCTCACTGACGGTGGAACAAGGTATACAGAGTCTCAGAGAAAGACAGGTGGTCAAATGTTTCAGAAATATTGAGCATGCCATTGGGTTGAGTTCAGAAGGCGGCCATGGGAAAGATATTTTCCTAGAGGCACCACAGATATAGTTTTTTTTAAAGGAACATTCTGGGTGAACTAATAAAAAGCCCGAGGAAAGACACAGTGATGAGAAAAGACTAATAAGAAATGAGGCTAAAGAGGGAGGTTACAGGCGATCATTGGGGGAGGGGGTAGCTGCCAGGGTAAACACTTGGACTCATTGTTTTAGGAACTTCTGTTGCCTTGAGGAAAACAGAATTGATAATTAATTTACGTAATATCTAAGTTCTTTCATTTAGCTCAAATCTTATCATGATTAAAAAGATCCATTTTCAAAAAGAGCGTTTAGTTGATATCCATTTCAGCCCATTGCTCAATTGACTTGTCAGGATGGGCTTTTAAGCTGAATGTGAGTATCAAGCCATGAGCGAGTTTCAGTAAAGAGCCCTCTGCACAACGAGGAAAGGATGCCTGGATTCAAATAACACGTCTGCCAGCAACTTCCTCTGTGATCTTAAATACATCACTTACTGTTTGAACCTTGGTTTTGCTTTCTTGGTAAAATCAGGAGGGACTACGTTTCTATACTGTTTTCTGGCTGGGAGGTTCTAAAATTCTACGACTGTCTCAAAGTGGAGGGCTCGCTGCCTGAGAGTCAGAAATTCATCCACAAGTGATATTTTCTGCTCTCTTTGGCCTGCCAGTGACTACACTGAGCCCCCAGAGCCAACGGGAAGGCTTCCTAGGAATTTATTATATCCTGATCTAGCAGCAGTGGTTATGGAACCTTCTCTTCCCTGGAAAACACTTTCCAAGTTGCCAGAGATGCTTGTAGATGATCAAATGTACATTTCAAAATTCTTTATATCTCTTTTAATCGGAAAGGCCAGCCCATGTTTCTGAAGAACCGTGGCCTTAGAGACTTAGAAAGAAACTCATATCCCATTATGATGGGTGCAGCCCATCAACTTTCCAGTTTCTCTTAAATTTAGTTTTCTCAGTTTCCTCTTCAATATGTTGGATAAACTCTCAGAACATTAAACACATAGACACACACACACACACACACTCTTTCACATTTAAAAACTAGATGTCTTTCAGTCTATGTGTTATTTGGGGCTATCTGTGTAGTATCCCCCTCTATATGTACAGATTACAGATTAAATAAAGACAACTACATATTTAATTATTTATATCAAGTGCACTCTCATAATTGATAAGAATAATAATATAAAGAGGTAAACAATGTCTTCCTGTTCATCACCTTCCTATTTTCTCAAAAAGTCACTTGCTTTGTTTCACATTTAGTAGCTGTTATTGATGATAAGGTTTGGATGATACCACGGAGAATTGCCTTTATTCCAGCAAGAGAGCATTCTCAGAATATGCCCACAGACTAATACAAAATGTACAGCTTGCCCAACATGAATTACAGTGATAGGATTAGGCCCAAAGGGAGCTATGACAACTCTCTACAAGCAACTGAAAGGTGCAAATGGCAAGGAGGGAAAAGAATTATTTAAAGAGGTCCGAGGTGTATGTGAAGAGGGATTAAATTAAGCAAAGGAAAATTCAGGTTTTATCTCAAGAAAAAAAAAATCCTAATGGCAATATGTTAAAAGAACAGCTTCCCGAGAAATGTGTGGGAAGCCTCAATGCTAGAGGAAATTCTAAGTGAAACGACATTGGGAATAGGCCATACAGAGAAATCCCATGCCAGCCAGAGGAGAGCCTGTTGACCCATCAGCTTATCTACCTTCTGTTTCCATAACCGTATGGAGTCTTCTGAAGAAAAACGAGATTTAAGACCAAGAATTACAAAAATGACCCTGGAAATAGGCCACCTCTTTATCTACAAAAGATGACCACCTATGTGGGCTTCCCAGGGACTGCCTGCCCATCTACTATAATACAATACAATACATGAAAATGCTCTGCAGACATCAAGTACTGCTTAGGTATAAAATATTATAATAGAAATAATAGCTATCATTTACTAGCTAATTACAATGCGCCAGGCACCCTGCTATGTGCTTTACATATGTCAAGTCATTTATGCTTCACAAAAATCCATGAGGTTTTACAGATGAGGAAACTCAGGCCCCATATATGTCTGAGAGTCAGTATGTAGTAGAAGATTTGAATCCATGCAGTTCAAGTCTAGCACCTGAGCTCTCCGTTCCCGAGCTATTATCAACAACAGGGCCGCCTGCAAAGTCCACACTAAAAGTAGAGCCAGTCTATTGCTCGATCTTCCTCCCCAGCCCGGGGGTTCCGTGAAGAAGGCCTGAAAGGCAGGTTACTCCTCCTCGGGGAAGGATCAAACCATGAGCTGATTTTAAATTGGCCCATTCTAGCTAAGGTCTCAACCAAGTTTGGATTTGTAATTGAGCAGAAAAGAAACTTTTGAAGCAGCCCTTTGATTCAATTCTTGTGACCCTTGTGAAATAAACCTTCTTAAGACTGAGTTATGATATCAATTTGCTTCAATCCAACAAATATGTACACTCTTCTGCACCCAAGGGGCTCATATGTAACAGGGCATCAGATTAGGTCATCCCCAAAGCAGCTGAAGAGGACACCCTGGACACAAACTTCCAGAAGCAGAGATGAGTACAGGGCTGACGGGAGTAGAGTGAAAAACAAAGATGCAGAAATGGGAAAACAAAGCCAGGGGTCCAGGCAAAATAGAATCAAGACCATTCATTCCTTCCATACATGCACAATAGCGATTTGTTGAGTGCCTGTTACGTGCCAGGGACTGGGAACACAGCCGTCAATACAGCGGGATTTCAGACTTGATGGAGCTTACAGGGTAGTCGGAAGACAGATATTACACAACAGGTGTTCTGAGAGAATGTCGCCGCGGACACACCTAGATGCGGGCTCCGGGAAGGCCCCCCTGGAGGACCGGTCCCTTAAACAAGGAGGGAGAAGAGGTGAGAGGAAGGGGTTGACTCCAGACAGAAAGCACAGCACGGGGGAACAGGTTGGGGAGGAAAGTGCTTGGTTAGCTCAAGGAACTGTGCACAAGTGGGGCTGGAGCTGGTGGTAGGGCTGCGAATCTCGGCTCGGGCAAATTACAGAGGAAGCGTGGAGCGCAGAAAGCACTCTGAAGTTCATTCTGAGAGTCTCGGGAAACTACGGAAAGTTTCTGAGCGTGAACTGATTCGGTTCAGAGACAGTAAAACACAATGGTAAATGCCAGAGTCTTCTGGGTCAGACACATCCAGGGTTCAAATCCAAGTTCTGCCACTTATCTACTGTGTGACCATGTTAGATAAATATGCCTCATAGATAAAATGGAAAACACAGAACAAAATCAATACCTACCTCTCCTAAGGCTGGTTGGGAAGATTTAGTAAGCTGATGTTAGTAAAGTGTTCAGCACCCATCAGGGCTGCAGTCAGCACTGAGAAGGAGAGGCAGCATCATGTGGGGAGGGGCTGTGCCATATGGAAGCTAGGAGCATGGAACGTGGAGGAAGAGAGCCTTAGGATACTCAACCTTTTCTTCAGAGGCTCAGCATCTTCATCTGAAAAACTCCTGGGTTTCTTTTAAACATGCACTGAGAACATAGAATGTAGTATGCCTAGCACATAGTAAGTTTCCAATAAATTATAACTATTATTCCTATTGCTAAAACTCTATCACAAAACTTTATACTTTTTGGTACGTTTCTCAAAGAACTGGATTTCCTACAATTATCATTACTCCTGCATCATATATATATATGTAGTGCAACTCCTCAATGCTTGAAATACTTTACCGATGCTATGTTATCTCTCCAATCTTCAAAACCCCCATGAGATTCATAGGTACAAATAAAAATATTGAAGCACATGCAGAGTAAAACTGCACAAGGAGTCTAGGAAGGAAACACAGGTCACCAGAGTTCAGCTAAAACATAACCATTACTTTATAAATAATATATAACCATTTTTATTATGAAGGCACAATTTCAACAGAGTGAAATACTGAAACCTGGAAACCTTTTATCCAGGATACATTATTAAGCAAGATTCTTCTGCTTTTGTCTGTGAGCTTCTGGCCTTCTAGAGGGTTAGTGCAGTTGTTACAGTGTGAATGCGGGGGTCCGAGAGGAAGTTTGGGTCTCCGGGAATTCATCTCCAGAGTCATTGTGAATTTGGTCCAACATTAGTTGCATCACCGTGCTTCTGCTTACTAGCAAAACAGAAACTTTTGGGCAAGTGAGTTAATATGTTTTGTAATTAACTAAATTCTTTGCCTATTTGATCATCAGTAGCTAGAGGATGAGCTTTAAAGCTCAGCGCTCAAACCCTACTCTCAACGGCACCTTCCTTTGTGTTCCAAAGGTACCCTGTACCTCAGCATAAATGACACTGATTCCCTGCCTAATTTTTTTTTTCTATTAAAAATTTTTTTTAACTTTTTATTTTATATTGGAGTAGAGTTGGTTAACAATGTTGTGTCAGTTTCCGGTGTACAGGAAAGTGATTCAGTTATACGTATACATGTATCTATTCTTTTTCAAATTCTTTTCCCATTTAGGTTGTTATCTAATATTGAGCAGAGTTCGCTCCCTGCTTAATTGCATAGTTTTCTGCTATTCGCCATCCTCATCACACAGTATGCTTAGCGCATGGAAGGGGCCTAATAAGGCTTTGCCTATTCAGTGCATGACTTCATCATCTCAAATTGTCTAGTCACAACATATATTTCACTTTTCCTGCATTTATGAGCAGGTAGGAGGAAAAACAAAAAAGGCAAAAGAATGTGTACGATCTCCTCCTCCTTCTATCCAACCCCTCTACCCTCCCGCCTTCTCCCAGTTTCTTCTCACCTCCCCCTCCCCTTTTCCTTCTCTTCTCTCCTCTTTTTCCCACTCTCCCTCTCTCTATACACACACACACACACATACACATACATATTTACACATACACACACGTGTGTATTTTTTTTTTTACTTCTTTAAAAATTTTTTGATTTAAAAACCACTCAACAAAGAAATCAAGCTGATGTTGTCCAGTCTCGATATGGTGGCCCCCTGACCAGGTGGGGCTCTACAAGTTTGTAGAATGGGCTTATAGGAAACCAGCTCTGCTGAAAGTCCTGTACCTGACAGCCATGCCCAGAGTGGCTGTCTCTGACCATAACTTATTACCCACTCCCTGCTAGGCCGAAAGACTCCAGCATTTGACCTCACCAGCACGAAAGAAAAGGAGGCAGACTTTTTCAAACAAACAGAGCAACAGACCAAACATCCCAAAACTCTTTAAGTTTTTACTAGGGTTATAAAATCCTTAGTTAAGTCAACAAACAATGAAGAGATAGTAGCACAATAGACAATAGCTTTTGCCTTATAAAGAACAGACAGGACAAGAAGTCCCTATATAGTACATGTAAACAACCACTTCTGTCTGCCCACCCACCACCCCCCAGTTTTCCTCTACTCCACTCCCACATCAGGGGAGTCTTCTACACCCCTTCCCAAAGACCTGCTCTGAAAACGTCGGTGGGAATTATAGGAAACCTGGGAGCTCGGAGATAGAATGGAATGCTTTTGTTTTACAAAGCAGTAACAGCTTAAGGCAGGCACCTTCCCCTGGGGTGACACATTCCTATAATAGAGTACTCCTTTCTAGGAACTCCTGTATCCCAAAATGACTTCCCTCCTAATACCGGAATGATCTTTTTCCACTTTGTTACACTCCTCAAAGGCCACCAATTAGCTTATGGAAATATTAGAAGGAGATATTAGAATGGCCAAAATCAGGACACTGACAACACCAAATGCTGAGCAGGATGTGAAGCAACAGGAACTCCCATTGATTGCTGGTGGAAATGCAAAATAGTCCAGCCACCATAGAAGACAATTTGGCAGTTTCTTACAAAACTAAAGATATTCTTATCATACAATCCAGCAATCATGCTCCTTGGTATTGACCCAAAGGAGTTGAAAACACATGTCCATACAAAACCTGTACATGGATGTTTACAGCAGTTTTATTCATAACTGCCAAATTTGAAAGCAATCAGGATGTCCTCTACTAGGCGAATGGATGAATAAACTGTGGTATATCCAATGGAACGTTAATCAGCACTAAAATGAGCTATCAAGCCATCAGAAGACATTGGGGAGCCTAACTGCATATTACTAAGTGAAAGAAGTCAATCTGAAAAGGCTACATACTGTGTGATTCAAACTATATGATATTCTTGAAACGGTAAAACTAGTAAAAAGAGACAGTGAAAAGATCAGTGGTTGCCAGGGGTTGCAGGGAGGGAGGGATGAATAAGCAGAGCACAGAGGATTTTTCGGACAGTGCAACTACTCTGTGTGATACCATAATGATGGATACATGTCATTACACATTTGTCCAAACCCATAGAATTTACAACAGCAAGAGTGAACCCTAATGTAAATGATGGGCTTTGGTGATTATGATGTCAGTGGAGGTTCATCAGTTGTAACAAATGGACCACACTGTTGAGTGCTGTTGATAATGGGAGAGGCTATGCATGTATGGGGATGGGGTATACGGCAAATATCTGTACCTTCCCCTTAATTTTTCTGTAAGCCTAAAACTGCACTAAAAAAAAGTCCTAATTAAAAACAAAAAGTCTGGGAAGGTTAAGACCATATTGGTTATTCACATCTTAGCATGAATTTGCTCCAATTAGCAGTTCATTTGTTATTTGACAAATATTTACTGAATAACTACTATGATCAAAGAAGAATATAATCTCTGCCTTCATGAAGCCCATGGCTCCGAAAAGCATTAAACAAGTAATCAAAATAATTAAGTGGTGAGACTTTTGAGATGGTAAGTAAATATAAGGCAAAATAAAACCACATTGTTAACACTTAGCTAAAATAGATCAAATTGAAGGAACAGGCAGTCTGCCAGGGGCAGAGGATAAGTATAAGAAGGGAGTCCCTGAGCCTCTAGAGTACAGAATGATGTAAAGGACGTCCCAGGGTGGGTTTAGGATGGCTTAAGCACCTGATATGCCAAGAGACCTACAGAGAGAATTAGGAGGTGGAAAAGGGCTGAGAAGGGAAGCAAAGAAACTGCCAAGAAGGAGCTTTGCTTATTTCAAACTTTCTCTGAACATCAACTTAGAGGCTCTTGGTGGGTAATTGCAAAGTGGGGAAGAGGAGGGGCGGTGGGAGAGGGATAGCAGTGTCAGAAGTGGCCGGCAAAGTATCTCCTCTTCTGTTTTGTAATCATTGGCTTGGACAATCATCAATAAACCACTACCTGGGCACTGATTTAGATTATAAGACTATTTTATTAGAAATCTCAGATCTCTTAAAACCAAGGAAAGAAAGAGTCTCATTAAGTCCCAGGCCAAAAGTGTATAAATACATCCAGAATTGGAAGGTAACTTTGATATTTAAACTTAGTTCCCAGTGCCTAACACATGGGAGACAGTAATTTCATCCATCTTTCAAACTACTGATTCTTACCATGATCGAATTACATGATCATAGTTACTCTGATTGAGGAGGAAAAATGTAGGTTAATAATTTTCTTAACCTATCGGCAAAACTGATTGAATAGGTTATTAGAATTTTCATTAGAATATCAAACTTATGACCGTGATACTATATTTAGAATTTAACAGAGCCAGATTTTTCCATGTAGTAAAATACTTTTATATCCAAACCGTTTTACTCTTTCCAGATAGATACCATAAAAAAAGTACTGGTATCCTCATCATTATGATGTATATAAATCAGATACCTGGTCCAAGCAGTTTCCAACTTTTTAAACTCTTTGGGCCTCAACTACTTCTCTGTGATATAAGCTAATACCACCTAATTTGTAGAGCTATGAGGATTAAATGAGGGGATTAGGATATTTACCCCTGCTGCTTTTACTCTGTCATTTTGTTCCAACATTTTGAACATAACAATGTTGAAAACAAGCATTTTTAAACAGAATTTTGTCACTACTGATGAATTTTTATCATTAAAGAATTTTGAGGAGTGAACCCAACTGAGTTGATTAAATTCCTTTATCAATTTCTTACATAGCACAAACTACTCTGTTTCCCATTTTCATTCTTATTTCACTGAAATTATTTTCACTAGGATCAACCCACTTTTATTTAAATTACATTATGATAATTTGATTCATTTATCGATTTTTGTCCATTTCAAACACCTTGTGAGTTATCTTTTAAGATCAACATTCCTACCAAGTTCCATTTCTCTGGTTCAAATGTTGAAGATTTATATTTTGTCAAGAAGATATCATTCTTCTGTCAATTTTATTCAAAACCAAATTTGGGGGAGTGCAATTTACACCATTATCAGGTTTTATTTTTATGTTGATTATTCCTTCTAGTAATTTTCATTATTAATTAAACAAAAGCCTGGAAGTTCTGTTTATTTGTTAGCTAAATCAAGAAAATATCATCAGATATTTTGTGGGACAGAGAGTTAGATGGGAAAAAGGAAGAAGCAGAGAGGAAGAAGCTGAGGGAGGGGACAGAAATATGGACACCGTGAAAAAGAAGAAAATAATAATTATTCTGTTACACTCCTCAAAGGAAACAGTGTAGCAGAAAAGAGAGGAAGCAAAACATCTGCAGGCAGTACCTTTTTCTCAACTTTGCTGTGAACCTAAAACTGCACTAAAATAGATAGATCGATAGATAGATGATTTAAAAATAAATAAATAAATAAAGTCTGTAGGCAAAGTCAAAGCATATTCCTGGAGACTGAACTAACGGAGGCCAAGTGTCATCAGGGGCCAAAATAAACAGCTTCATTAAGTGAGACAATAATAGTAGGTTTTATATTATTAAGTTGTTGCTGTTATTATTATTAGGTTTTTATAGGCTGTCTTCCAAAACTGTGTTAGTAAGCCAACTGTTATTCACAACATACATTTTTTGAAAAATATAAAACAAAAATCTAAACTTCAGTTAGCTTCCACCACCATTCCTGTCCCACCATCTCACACACACACACACACACACACACACACACACACACACACAATAACACAGAGGCACACAGAGCAACTACTTAACTCCCGTTGTGCTTCACTCTCTTGTTCAAACTACTTGTCTTGGCACTGACTTTTGAGAACAGCAATGTGGGGAGAGGAGGAGAGACCAAAGAACAAGAAGAAAGAGGATAATTAGATATTCACCTCTCTCTTTCTTGGACTCAGAACTGGACCTAGGTAGGTTTTTGTTTTGTTTTGTTTTTAATTTTTATTGGAGTATAGTTGATTTACAATGTGTTAGCTTCGGGTGTACAGCAAAGTAAATCAGTTATACATATACATGTATCCACTCTTTTTTTTGATTATTTTCCCATATAGGCCATTACAGAGTATTGAGCAGAGCTCCCTATGCTATACAGTAGGTCCTTATTAGTTATCTATTTTATATATAGTACTGTGTATATGTCAATCCCAATCTCCCAATTTATCCCTCCCCTCACACCAGCCCGTTACCTCCTGGTAACCATAAGTTTGTTTTCTACATCTGTGACTCTATTTCTGTTTTGTAGATAAGTTCATGTGTAGCCTATTTTTAGATTCCACATATAAGCGATACCATATGATATTTGTCTTTCTCTGTCTGACTTACTTCACTCAGTCTAGGTAGGTTTCATAATGGATGATGTTACACTGCACTTCCCCACTTTCTTTCCTGAACTTACTCATGGTTGCCTAGTTTCTCTCTCCCCATCAGAGGCCTCACAGTAATCCTAAGACCCCCCCCCCCCAGGACACAGTCCAGATTTATTCAGACACCTAGAGTCGTATGTGTCAATCCTCCTCATCCACCAGCCCCTCCCACTCGAATGCTCAGTCCCCTCAATGCAACTGATCTCCAGCTTTGGAAGGAAAGCGACCTGATTAAGTCATTTTCCACCGATTTGTAAATGACTAACCGCAATTTAGCGCTCTCAATGGCACTTTAAAAATAGCATGAATCTTAATAAAGTTTAAATCCCTATAACATGTTTTAAAGATTAAAGAGTTAGAAAAGAAATTTTGACAGGTAGCCGCAATACGAGCAGGCTAGCCCTACTGGGAAGCTTCCCTTACTGCAGTTCTACACGCTCAGATGTTTAAAAGGTCAAACTTTTGTTTACAATAGTGAATGTTAGCAGCAGAAACAGGAGGACCTCTGTGATTTGTATGTAGTGAAAAGGACAGATGTGGGTATTTGAGAAGTAGCCTGGTATAGGAGTTAGGAGCTTGGAATCCAGAGGCAGGTTGTCTAAGTTCAAATCCCAGCTCCACCATTCACCATTTACAAGACTTTGAAAAAGTTACTTAACCTCTCTGTTCCACAGCTCCCCGATCTGTAAAATGGAGATTATAATAATATTAGTACCTAAATCTGGTTGGTACAAAGGCATGTATAGTACTTAGAACAGAGCTTGAAACATAGAAAGACTAGGTAAATATTAGTTACAACTATTAGTACATATAGATTGTTCATAAGTCATAAGAAATTTAAATCAGCTAGGGCTGCATATTTTTATTTTTAAAAGTTTTGATCGCAATGGTGCGTTGTGTAGAGACATTATTATAAGAAGTCTGCTAGCTGTCCATAGTGGCTAATTTGGGGTTGGGTTGACTATAGTTCCCCATTATTAATAATAAAAGCAATAAAACAAATATTAGGTAGAACCATAGAACATCAGAAAAGAAAGGGCCCTAATATTTCAAAGGTGTCATCCTACAGATATTAAGTTGAAGGTCAGATAGATTAAACAACTCATGTAAACTCAGAGGCAGAGGTGGAAGATCTGAACATGGAATCCAATCTCCTTCTCCCCTGCCTTTTTTCACTTCCAAAGAGTGGGGGAAGAGCCTTCAACCATGATGCAGACACCTTGATGCTCTGGCTTCTTGAGTCTCCACTGAAAGTTATTGATCCTGCAGTGTAGAGATTCCTCTGCCATCAAGGGATTCCTTTGTGTATGGAATGCCAAGAGATCAGCAAACCCACAAGAAATCCCTCAGTAAGGTGAGAGGTCATGGTGGTAATTTTGGCCTGGTTTAGGAGAAACTTGGGAAATTTTCCTATGTAGATGTTGCATGACCAGAAAGCAGTCTCTCTCGACTTCTTAAGCCTGTGGCCCAAATCCTCCTCGAGTCAGCTGATTCTACTGGGCTGTCATCTAACTATATAAAATGGAAATGGTTACCATACCATTGAAGACAATTAAACACATGGTATTTATGAATGGTTAATGGTTTATGAATAAAATTTTATTGACAAAATACTTTCTCAAAGATTACGCATGATTGAAAAACGGAGAACCTACCATCACAATGAAACGGGAGGGACAGTCTCATTGGACAGGAAATGTAACAAAGTTCAACGGAGCTGAATCTATTCATATTTATGATACAGTTGTGGGCAGGCACTTTGGAATAATGAAGAAATACTTGCATACCGCCAGACAGTCAATGTAAAATTCTTGGGGCATGCTTCAGACTTGTATTCAAAATGAAATAAGATGTTGTGTCTAGTGGATGGGAGAGTTGTCATTTGAATATATTTACAGCATCTTAAAGTCTGTTGTGGGACTTACGGCTTGTCCCCTAGATTCCTTCCTCATTGTTGTATATTTAACTTTATGTCTGTCAGGCACGGCAAGCACCTCAGTATCCTACCGCTCAACCAAGCATCAGAGCACGGAGAAAAAAATGTTCCAACCCCAAAGGGGGAAAAAAAAAATCAGAAATAAAGAGGAAAAAGAGAAAAACTTACAAACCTTATCTGGGCTTTCATTCAAAACAAATTCTTTATCCAACCTGTAAAATATTGCCAAAAAAACGTACTATGGTGCAAACACTCAATCATCAAGGAACTGAAAAATTCACGGTGGATTTCCTGCCGATTTGCGGGGCTACTGGATCATGCTGTGATAAAACTTGTAAGAGTATGACAGACATTTGAATAAACCTTTCTGTCGTGTAACTGAGGTTTTGCAGAGGATGAACTTTAAAATTTCTTCCAGTACAGCTTGTGGAGCAAAGCAGAAAAAAATAAGAAGGTGAAGCCAAAGACAGCATTAAAAAAGACACAAATAAGGTTTTCTTTCAGTTTTTGTTTTTTTGCTTTTTTTTACTAGCATCAAGAGCCCTAGTTGGCTGAGTAGTCCAGACAGACCCAAACTTGTGACCAAATGAAAATAAACTCACAGAATCTTTACACTTTGATTTATAGGCCAACCAGGCAACCATTCATGCAGTCCTGATGTTACTGCAATGCACTCACTCATTTAAGATAACAACGATTATTAAGCAGACAGCGAGAAACACACCTTACTTTCAAAACAACACATTTTGATGACCACATACACATGATGACAAATGACTAGCTGGCTCCCTCTCTCGCCCCTCCTCCCCTGCCAGCTGAGGGCTAGTGTTCTGCTCTGGGGCCAATGGGCCTTCCTGCCAAACAAATATAAGGAAAGGAAGGGGAAACAGGTCACAGGACTAGACTGACCAGGGCTGCCTACACCACGGAGACAGGAAGCTCGGGCCTCCAGGGGTGACCCTTTTGCAGCTGTGCCCTTCCCCCTAACACACGAGCACCAGCACACACAGTGATCCATGAAGGCAGTGTGAGAGGAGTGAGAGAAAGGTGATGAGTTGACAGCATCTGCTAAAAGACGTCCAGGGAAGCTGCTATTGATGGCGGAGAAGCACAAAGTTTGGCAATCAGCCACTGGCACCACGTGCAAAAAGAGCTTACTTTTAAGGACATAAATTTTAAAAGCAAAATTTAAAAAGGGGTAGTGGACAAAGGAGAGAATTTTTTCTTCGAGTCCCACCATACAGGTAAACAGGTAAACTTTGCCTCCGAGGCTAATGCGGGGCACCAGAGGAAAGAAACCATCTGAATATCAGACCAAAGACTGTATCCCCGCCTGATACCAGAGCTTATCACTGCTCCCGCACACCTCCCTCTCCCCTGCTCCTCCCACCCCAGACAGAAACTGCTACCTTCACGTTCACCCTGCAGATAGAAAAATATTAATTTAAGGCATATCAAAACACATTTTATAATGTATAAATATAATACCCAATAGACTCCTGAGAGATATACAAAATTAATCCCACTTGTGAAGGCCTTAATATTAGCTCTTTCCTCTTGGGAGGACTTTAAAATCCCACAAAAGCCCTTGATATATTTCCTTCCTACACAACAGCAACAAACACTCACATAATTTTTGAGCTATGTAAAATATCACTTTAATGCTGAATACATGGAGACAGAGAGAGAGAGAGAGAGAGAGAGAGAGAGAAAGAGCTCCACTCAGGATGGCTACTTGGACAGCAAAGGAAGTACTTACAGGTCTCATTTCCCTCAATACATGAACATAATGCATTAACGCTGCCGGCATAGTTCAAGGAGAAGACAGCTCACTGAAAATGAAATGTGTTTAATACACATCTTACGCTTCCCTTTTATGCTGCTTCTTCCAAAGGTTCATTAATACGGGTATATATATCACTTTCTTTCATATTTAAGAAGTTAGTGAAGTCCTATTAACTCAGAAACATTTAGTTCACACCAATTTTACATCCAGAAAAACACAGTGAGTGATTACTAATCCTAAACTGATAATTAAATCGATTTGGAGATTATCATGAATATAAAGCATAATATAATAATGATATAGCAACACTAATATACAATCTTACTTAATACTGCATCAGAATGTCTGACAAAAGGAATATAAACATTACATGCTTATTCTAAGCAAAAGCCCATCAAATATTATAATCTTTCTACCTTCCTTATTCGTTCCATCATTGGCTATGCTGGCTGTTAACACAATATTTTTCCTTCCCAACACCCACTTAGCTAGTTTTTCATCTGCACCAAGTAAGAGAAAGGTAGGCTTAGGGCAAAACAAAAAGACAAACAAAACTAGCTACATCTAATTTGGGTTTCTAAATTACCCATTATTAGTGGGTCACATCAAAGTGGAACTCAGAGCCTCTACTCTCAAGTAAAGTGTGCAAAACTCCTTGTGCCCACAAACACTTGGGTGCCAAAAGCTTAGTGGAAGAATGGATATGCATGTCTACAGTCATTTTCTTATCTTTTTGTGGGAAGCACAGGTAAAAGAAATTAGTGTCTTATCACATTATTTTGTTTCTGCTCAGGCTCAGAATAACAAAGTTAATATCTGCACTATACTTTTATGGGTGAAAAACACCACACTAAATATAATATCACTGAAGCCACAATTATCTTGAATTAACAATCATCCATGATGACACAGAACAGTAAAGAGTCAAAGACGATCAGGACTTAAGAAATAGGAGGAAAGAAGTAAGGAAGAAAATTAGCATGACTTAACTTTCAAAATATTTCTCAAGGATGCCACAATGTTCCATTAAAATTAATGTGCTGGTAGATTTCCCTACTCCTACAATCCAGTTAAAATACAAGATCCATCAGATCCAAATTTTGTGACAGTGGTAAGTCTTCTTCAATCTGTGTGCAAATTACAAAATAAGGAAAATGTACTTCCTTGCCTCCATCATTCGGAAAATGACACCTTTTAAGTCAATAATGCAATACTTAGAGAAAATGGTGCCACAGCAAAATATGACAGCACAGGCAATGCAAATTAGAGCTAAAATGGAGAGAATCACTATTCATGTACCCAGAAATGTGGTATTTCCAACATTCCCTACAACCTGTCTTTTGAATAGCACTGAAAAAATCTCAGTCCTCTATGGAGAATCCAAGTTCTTACATTTGTAATTTTCCATGTTACTTATTCATCAGTAAATGCCTCCGCATATGACAAAAAAGAGATAAGTATTACTAACAAAGAGGAGATTTAAGCAAATTTAAACCCTCACTCTTCTATCAGCATTTCTCCTTTAGGGGTCTATTCTTTCAGTTTGAAAAGATTTGTGCTACTAAGTCCCATTAATGCCAATTCAGGTGGTGATGTCCCTAAACCACCACTGCCCATGACTGGAACAGACCACTGCCTGCTATACTGACCCACAGAGCCCTGAATCACTTGTGATGAAACTCAAGTGTCTTGCAACTTCATCCCTTAATTGAGATCCTAGCATATGGCAAGAATCCAAGGCCTCTGCTCAGGTTGTTTATCTTTCAATACTTCCAAGTCACTTACTGGCTAGAAAAGAAATTGCACTGTGATTTAAACTGAAAGCAGTCAGCTGGCTGCTCCTAATTCTTCTTCCTCCTCTTCCTCTTCTTTTTAAATCTCTTTCTCTCTTCCTCCCCTTTTAACAAATAATAAATGACTCTAGCCATGGAGCCTCCATAGACTTGCTCACCACTGTGAATAGTTATTATAATGTGATGTCATAAAACAGGTCATTTTTTACAGTAGGTTGGCTTCAGTTACTTTGTAACTCAGTTACTTTAATAACTTTTAGTCCTCTTTCTCTTTCTCTAAACGTTTAGTCTCTACAAATCTCAAGGAAAAACTACCTATATTGATGGGAAATTGGCGGGGATGGGGGGGAGGAGCTTAATTCTCATTCTGAAATCAGGTGAAATATACCAGCTGCTGCTGTTACCTTAATCAGTCATACCACCCATGGCTTCTATAATCAAAACGTCCCTGAAAAGGTAAAGAGGAATAGTCAGGGAGTGAGGAACGGAAGAGAGAGCAGTATTGTTTATAAAACAAGAACCAACTTTATGTAAGAGGATTACATCAATCGAAGTTATTATGTAATTAGTTTGGACACAAAGACAACTTATAAAAATATACTACAGCATTCTACAATAATGATCTAATGCATTTCAACATATGTTAGTATAACTATAGCCTTTGGCCCACTACCAATACTACAGTGGTTTTTGTGTAAAAGAGCCTTGTCGAGTATTTATTTTTGACCAAGCTCTGTATGAATGACTTAGAATTCATTCAAAAACAAATGTCTTTTGCTTTTCTTGAACTTAATAGGCAACAAACTTCACAATGGATGGGCAGCAGAATTTTCTCTTTGATAACCAGCTGGGGGAAAAACTTGTAATGCAGAGGAATGGACAACACATCCTTGTATAACAAACATACGTTTTAAACAAAAACAAGGTCACATATGGTTGTGATGTGGTATTCAACCAGAGTACTTTTGATTGACATGTATATGAACACCGTGATACGGAGCATAAATAAAAAACGTTTCAAATCCAAGTGTTTTACCTTCACATTACGGAAAATAATAAATACTGAATAATGTAATACAAGGTATATCTATCTTGGGGTTCTAATGACTAACCACTTGAGCTCTGCTTTTGTGGTTTATAATGTCACCAGAACCCTCCATGGAATTATATATAGAATAAATGATAGGCAATGTTGAATTACAAGGCTATCAGGCTATAATACATAAAGTAAGTACCTAATATAGTCTTATAAATTATAGGCTTTTATGGTCTAGCATTTTACAGCATAATGTCACAAACTGCAGTGATACGATATATTGATAAAGAATATGATATGACATTAGGTTTCAGAAAGAAACTGTCCCTGGCACACTACATCAGAGCCAAATTATTTCATAGAATTGCAGGCTCAGAGCTGGAAGGATCCTTAGAGGACGTCACGCTCAGTGCTCCCCGACAGCCACCACCCAAACGCAGATCTCCCCTCGGCCCTCCTCCGCAGCCCTGACAGATGGCCGTCCTGCCTGCAACACTCCCAGCACTGAGAGTAATAGGGGAAATGTCAGAGAAATGCCTCAAACATGTACATGCAATAAAGACACATCATTATTAAGTAACAAATGTAAAGGTTAAACGCCCACATTGTAGCTGAGTGCACACCACAATACTGTAACAGATCACACACACACACACACACACACTTCTACAAACAGATTCTCTTCATTTTTTACAAGGAGTGACGATGCCGTAGGAAAAGGAGCAAGACTCCTTTCTACTACCTTTCTGTGTCACTTCTTTTGTCTGTTTCAGATACAGTCACCATTACTTCATGGGATTCCACACTCTTATTCAATCCCAAACACACAGAAAAAAGTCGGGTCCAGAACCACACACTGTACAACTGGATCCTGAAGGACTCCGGGCTGCTTTCAAAGTGAGAAACATAGAAGGAAGACACAGTGAAGCCCACATCCAGTACGTGTGAGCTTTCCTGCAAACTAGAAGGATAACATATAAATGCTGACACAAGCCTCTCTTGGTCTGACCAATTCCTTTCCGTGTGTTATAATTAAAAACAATAATAAATTGAATTAACCCACTGAGAAGAATGGAGTTCGCCTAGACTTCTAGGGACATTTGTTTCAAATTTAGTAGTTTCAAGGGGTGATCAAGGATACTATAAACCACAGATCCAATCACCTCAATACAATGGCTTCTAAGAAATATCCCAATCACCCAAATCCACTCCCCCAGTTCTATCAAATCCTCACATCCTCACTTACATACATTCTGGGCAAATCATTCCTTACACCTGTATAGGCCTCATTTTCTACTTCCTGGTTAAGAAATTCCTTTTATATCCTATCAACAAACAATGGACTTAGGGGTGAAGAGTCAAGCGATACAAAAATGACCACTGGCTGCCCCGTGCTCTGGAGGCACACATTGGTTTGTGTGGTGCTGTATCTGCAGCAACTTTTTCATAGTTAGCCAGGAAGAGGGAATAATGAGAAAAGCAAGAAGCAGTCTACACACACGTGAGGAAATTATTCTTCGTGAAAACCGACTTTGGTTTTGTTGTTATTCAACACAAATACTACGCAGACTGTCAACAGAGGGGACAGGCTCTTACCGGTACACACAGGGGAAGCAGGAGGAGCTCACGTTCTATCTCGAAGCACAACACTGGCCCAGATCAACTTAGCTGACTCTAATCTCGAGGCACAAGGTTTGTTCCGAAGGATATATTTTATGGAAATGCGAAATGTGGAAGATAGGAAGATACTACTGACTTACTAATGACTCTATAGGGTGTTAATAATGGCTACCATTTTACTGAACACTTAGTATGTGTTTTAAACTGACACCGCGTTTGGCAGGCATAACCTCCATCACTTCTTAAGGGAACCCTATGAAGAGGGTACTATTATTAGCACCAGTTTGCATAGGAAGCACAGAGGAGTTAAGTAACTTCCCTAAATCACACAGCTATTAAAAGATAGAGGTAGAAATTGTGCTCAAGCAATCTGACTTTTTTTTTTAAATAAACACTATGATACACAGTCTTACCAAAAAACAAAGAAAACAAAATCTCAGTGTGGCACACTTTAAGAGGCTTGTGACGGCCCAGTGCAGTGTGGAGTATCTTATCAGGCAGGTGGCTATAATAAAGCATGTGGTCAAAAATAACAGAAGGAATCACAGGCGGTACTTAATCAGCATTTATTAGAACCCTGCTGGCCTAAAACTAGCAGAAAAAATCCTCTCACATCCCAGGCAAAGGTTTTTACCTTTTGTTCAAACTGGAATGCCACTTTCAAGACTCTTGAAAAATAGCCCTTGCACCCCTCCGGAGAGAATAAGTATGTTTTGGGGAAGGCCCTCCCCGCTTTAGGACTATAAAACAGTTGTTTATGAATCTGAGGGTTTCGGGAAAAAAATAACTCCTCGGCTCCATTCTAGAGTTTGGAAGGTAAAAATGAGAACACAGAGAACTGCTGAATGTTTTCGTTAACACTTCTTCCAGCTACAACTTTCGACAACTTTCCTTGGTGGCGTCAAGTGCCTCTGGGACCAGGTGAAGGGAGACAAGAGTGCAGAACACAAAAAGGAGATGGGTGCGGAGATGGCAGACAAGGGGAGGGTCAGAGTGGCCCCGGGTGGCTGGGAGAGGAGCAGTGGGGGAAGCAGGCATGTCTAAAGCGTGGCAGCCGGCAGCGCGCCTCCAGCACGGCAGCCAGTGGACCAGGAGCTAAGTTCAGGCTGGTGCTTCACACCCAGGCCTTAGGAGGCAGGGCCTGCTCCAGGAATCATACAGGTCAGTGTTTGGAAGGAGGAAGTCAGCAGAGCTGCACTCCTACTGACTGGCCAAGCACAGAATTAATAAAGGGGCGGGGAGGGGGGGAGGTTAGGAAGCGGAATGACATGCTGTGTCTCAGTGTCTCATTACCAATGTGACAAGCCAGCAGAGGAATCCGTTTGAAAGGACTGGTCAGAAGCCTAAAAAAAAATTAAGTTAAATTATATACAAAATGCCACACCTCAAATGGAAATAGCACTCAAGTAAGAAATTCTGCTGCTTTGTTCCCCTTTAGGCCTTTACCAGGGACACCTGCAAATAAGAAAAACAAGACAAAAAATCCCGCGAGAATAAAGCACTTTCCAATTGACAAGGACAGCAGAGAACACAGAAGATGTCTAAGTGAAAGGCGCCACGTGGAGCACAGATAAAAGAGCTTTTAAAATTTTTAGGGCGCCAGATTCAAGTGTTCCAGTGGATACTTAAAAGTGCTGCAGCACAAAACCCTTTCCTCAAATGCATTAAGCGCTCAGAGAAGGACCTTAACCACAGTGTGCCTGCTTTGTCCAAAAGGCAGCTGGCACCTCCGTTTGTGTAACGAGCAGAGCAAGCCCTCTATCCAAGGAGAGGACAACCAGAATCTCACACAGGAAGGCCGCCCGATCCTCTAACATGTATCAAAAATCACCTCCATGCAGGATTTTTTTTTTTCCCTCAGAGAAGAGTCTCCACCATTCGTCTAAGTTTGAAAAGTTGCCTCTTTCTCTCTAGGATAGAATTTCGCCTCAGTCGCCTGATTTCACCCATCATCCTATCCTTCGAGATGGCTGTGTTCTAATCTTAACCCTTGAACGAACCAGCACTTAGCAAGGGTCACAATCTGAGTCGAATTCGAGGGCTCTTCCCTGGTCTCGGGTCCAGCACTGGCTAACTGAAAGCTGAGGTCGGTCTCCAATCACTGAACCACAATAAATACTCCTATAGAACCCACACAGGGTGGTGGCTGCATCAGCCAGAGCATTCGTTTAAAGACAGGAACCATACCCCCTCCAAGTTTATGGGTCTGCATTTAGGATAATTAATTTCACTGCCTTGATGTTTCAGTGGAAAGCTTTTCAGAAAGCAGTCAGGGAAATCATTCAACAGTTAAACGTGATCTTAAATTTAAAACATAAAATAACATTGTGCTGCTGTAATAACCTAAGTATACTATAAATTGGGTAAATCTGAAAACATCTGACCCTTTCTGCCTTTCACAATTAAAGACCTGAATCCCTCCTGCCACGGTGACTAGAGTTTAAAACATTGTTAGAATCTGCCAAATTCCAAAAGGGTTGGTGTTTTAATCCCTCACCACATTTAAACTGAATCCGTTAAAAATCAATGCCTCGAGACAGCTCTATGAATGTGGCCACACCTAAAAAACAAGCCAATACTTTTTCCCCTCCCCCCGCAAAAAAAATTCACAAGCAGCCACAGCTGGAACTGTTTTACACTGGATGGCTGGGTTCTGTGAGAATGCTCTCCTTGTCTTTGTCTGTGAGGCTAAAAGAAGCTGGACTCAAAGGTAGTGTTCAGTCCCAGGAGGGGCCTGGGTAAACATGAGCCCAAGCCCCCAGCTCCCTCCTGATAAGGTCAGGTGACACGGTGTCAAAAGACAGCCAAGGAAAGAGCTAGAAAAGTGCACACACAAGGAGGATATTTTTTTCTTTCTCCTGACCAGAGATAATAAAGAGCAGAAATGGACTTCAAATTTCCTTATTCACTTGAAAATGTAAGAATGGGGCTCCCTCACTCTCTGGCTCTACGTATGTATGTATGCCCCAGTTCAATACGAACACAGACAGGCATGGATGTGTGTGATACGTGTATACCAACACACACCAGATCTCCTGCTGCAGCTAGACTCTTTCCTGAATCCATGCACACCTGATTTTAGAACTTGTGTATCTGTGGCTAAACTGTCAAAGCATCCTGACTCTCCCAATGCAATTCAGCAGCAGCAAAGTAACACTACGTCACCCATCAAAACCAGGGAAATCGTTTCACCGGAAGACGGCCCAAAATACCTGAGTGTTTCCAAAATCTGAGTTCAGAAGACAGAGGCTGCTGAAGGCTGGTGGAAAAATAAAAAGGAAAGAGGGAGTCATAGGGATAAAGAAAGTCTTCAGTAACAACGTGAGAGTTGGAAAGGAAAGTAACATCACAAGTTATGAAGTGGGTAGAGCACAAAGCATGACAGACAGATGTAATAAAAGAAAAGCACCATAAAAAAGAGAAAGAGATGAAGAAATATTTCCAAGTAACAAAGATAGGTACAGTGGGAGAATTAAAAAAAAAAAAAAAAGAAACAGCTAAGGTTGGGAAGAAACAAGACAAAACTGATAACGCACCTGAAAACAAAAACAACTTTTTGCATGTAAACAAAAGAGGTTTCTAGTGAGAAGGCATACACAGACACACACACACACACACACACACCCCTATGCACTCTCTCATAGACACACACACACACACAGAGGCATCAGGCATCTGACTATTTCAAAAACCACATCTAAAATTTCATTAAAAAGAGCCCAGCTGCTTCCTTACCCTGACTTTGTCTTTAAGGACTTAGCTAAGCTGAAGGAGTGGCCAGAAAAAAGAAGGAAAGAAAAAAAAACACAAAAAAACCACACTTCAACCCATCTCTCTCAAATTCTTTTATTTCAGCAATGCATTAAGCCGTCTCCCTGCAGAGTTATTCTCTTCTTCCTGGTGTGGATAAAGCTCCCCCTGGGGAGCTCTGTAATTTCCAGCTTCTCCGAATTCAGGTATTAGTAAAGACCGCTTGGGGACACCCAACAATATAACTCTACATTTTCAGGCATTCGGAGAGAACCCCCTAAGGGTCCCAAGTTCAAATTTCTGAAATGTAGGCATTGTAAAAGGAACCTCGGGGGACTCCAGCAATAGAAATCTGCTGAATTCAAAGCATTTCCTAAGCCCTGGCAGGAGCCTTTGCTCCCACTGGAGGCTTTTTATAAAACATGTGTTGCTGACATGTTGACAGATTGCTCAGTGAAGTGTTAGGTGCATACACAGGCTGGCCATTTAGGGGGACATCAGTTTACCCTTCATCTCTACCTGAAGCACCGTGTTTTATACATTACCCGAGGACAGGCAGAAAACAGACACTTTCCAACAAAGTACAGTATCACTTGGCAAAAGACAACCACCCCTCACACACACCTCTCTCCACCACCTACAAAACTATAGGCAGATTCCGTAGTCCCACTTAGACACATACACGCACGCGCGCGCACACACACACACACACACACGCGTGCGCACGCCCACGCTCACACACGGCTGTACATAATCTCCCCAAATCACA
>NC_083730.1:51777061-51834561 GCF_028564815.1 Eubalaena glacialis | reverse complement strand
TAGTCACTTTACTACAACTATTAATAGCCTTGCCAAAATGTTGAGGCTCCAGCATGGAATTCTACCAAGACATAATTAAATGATAAGAAATTTAGGCTCTTTCTTTCACATTCAACCGTAAATAATGCCCCAGTGAAATTTTTCTCATTGAAAGTCATCCACTGCCAACACCAAATTCTCCATTTTACCCTCTATCTAAAGTGGAAACATACAAAAGTGCAAGCATTTCATTGAAGTGAGCGTTTCCACACTCCTTTGAAGAAAATATCAATTAAGTGCAACAAAATGAATAAATGTTCCATATCAACATTTTGGTTGATGAAAGCCTCCCCAGGTTCTCATACAGAATGTTTGAATGTAATCATCTTATTTGACAATATCCCTTGGTATGGTCATTCAAAAGTAAAAGTAGTGGGATTGAACACAGCCTCGCAAGAGTAAATTACGATTTTAAGCTTCAGACATGGGATTACAATAATTTAGAGTTAATTCAGAGAAAGCTGATTTTCCCGGTAAGCAATTAGTTCAGCTAGAAGGCTCATCTTCCATCAGGAAAAATACAGGTGAAAACTGCCTTTAAACACCCAAAGATCCCTGAGTCAATAAACACCACAACTCCCACAGACAATTCCACTGTCAGTTGATGGCTACCACCCTTCTCATCAAGCCCTTGGCGTGCCACCTTAGCAATTAGTTAAACAACACGAGCCTCTGCAGGTGGTATTTCCATTTTTCAATTGAGGAAACTGGAGAAAAAGTAGAATTTTTGAGTTTCCAGAGTACAATAATCAACACCCTCTCTAGATACAACTGTGCTTGAAAAATGTTTGAGACTGAAGATGCTTTTATCCCAGCGATTTGGAAGTTCCAATCACTTCACCAAGAAAACAAACAAACAATGACAACAAAAATTGTTTCTACTTCTTCTGGCACAAAAAGATTTTAGTACCTGAATAGTACTGGCACATACTACACACTTGATTAATACTTATCAAGAGGAAGAAAAGAAAAAATGGAGGGAAAAACTAAAGAAATATAGGAGAAAAAGTAGTGTCATCTAAGGCAATTTTCTTAAACGGCTACATATTATTTTCCCTGGAAAAATCAATAATGTGTCTTTGGCTTAAACTAAGATGAGCATGGCTACTAACATTTATGCATGTCACTTGCCCCTTTCCCACTTTTTGTTGTATCTCATAAAACTATGATGCTGACTCAGATGTCAGACTCTGTATTCTGGTGAATCTTATACATTTACTGTGAGAATATTCCCAACTTCATAGTTTTTTGAGCTCTGGGCCTCTTAATAACCATCATGCACCATGTCATGGCACTTATACTTGACACAAAATGCCCTAACATCAGGGCACAATAATGGAGCATCTCCACAGAAAAGACTCTTCCAACAAGCTCCCCCACGGTGGTATTTTAAAACCTCTCCACAGCTTTCTGATAACATCATGCCTAACTGTGTCTCCTCTTGTGTCCTTTACATGACTACCTGTGCACAGGTACAGAGAAGTGGAGATGAAAGATGTTAAATAATGTATTATCATTAAGAAACACACTATATAGTAGGTGGGTACAGGTACCGGGAAACAGAATGTTATCAATGTTGTCAGGGAAACGGCCCCATTAGACATGAACATATGGCTTCTGTTCTTGTTTCTGCCACTACCAGCCATGGAACCTTGGAGAGGCTACAGCTTTACCCCAGATTACTCAAACGTGAAAGCAGGAGGTGAGGGGATTAGGAACTAAAGCAGTGGCCTTCAAACTATTTTTGTCTACTTGTTCTTCAAACAAAATATTAAGCGTAAGGTCCAAGACAAATAAAAGTGATAAAAACCATGCGGTATGAATCCAAGGTGGCATGCTCCGCGTCCATCCCGCCACAGCCCCCAGCTCCACCCTTCTCCCCTTCTCAAACTGCTGGAATTCCTAGACTTCGCAAAGCACAGCCTGAATCCGCTCTATTAAATGATCTCCAAGGTCACTTCCAAGTCTACTTGCCCAGTGGTTTCTTTTTGGTGTGTTTTGCTTTTATTTCTCAGTCGAAATTTTAGTTTTCTCAATTGAAGGTAAATAAATTAGGGAGGAGAGAAAAAACATAAAATACAGTGGAAAAGCTCTGGATATACTGTTGCTTAGTAATCATTTTAGTCAATAATTAAAGAAAAATTATCTACATAATCACTTCCCACTGTAAGTTACCTTCCATCACAGAATTTATCACTAAACACTCCTTCACCTTCTGCCCAGACAAGGGCTCCAAAAAGAGTTGTTACAGCACTAACAGATTTTCCTGTGCATGTGTGTACACACACACACACACACATACACTCTGCAATTTCTTAAAGGTCTCTAAACAGACATTACCAAGAAATTTACACCAGAGAATCAATCAATCATTGCTCCAGGAGTACAATATTTAAAACTAGCTTTTCTGGATTCTACCTCAAGGTGATCACACTATTGCAGCTCTTTAGAGATTTAACAACAAAATTATTACTTCCAAACTTTAATTGAGTTTCTTAAGATAGGTATTTATGATACTCTTCAAAACACTTGGAAATTTCATGCTCTGCAGTGGAATATTTGGCTGTTTTATTAGTCTTCACTTTTTATATTTCAGGTATTTAAATAGTATTATATGGCTTTATCTGGAAAACAAATCAATTTGGCAATTTGCTTTTAGCAAATGGTGCTTCCATAGTTTCTTGTACATGATACAACCTTGAAGCCATTCCTCTAAAGCCTCCACCAGAGGATATTTTACGACTGCCACATGATTTAAATTAAAGATCCATTTTTAAGACACGACGCTTCTTCAAAAAAGTAATGCTTTATGATTAGCAAATTAAAGATACATTTTTCTTATTTGCTTGCAAATAATTTCTTTAATCCAAAGCATGAGAAGTGAACTCTAGTTAATGAATATTATCCTTGGTAAGCAGTAACCTAGAATCTTAAAATGTTCATTTTTATCATTGGTATTTTGAAGTTGCAACTTTGATCCATATCAACATAAAAAAGAAACGATTTTATTAACATTCTCTTTCATTACTGGATAATACTCTGCAATGCTGTTACTACTGGGGAACTATTAAGGGTTTCCCTTAAAGAGGAATTCATGATGATTTTAAAATAATAAAAGTGATAAAAATTTCTTGGTGTCTCTAGTAAGATGAGTATTCTCATTTTCTTCTTGCTGTTAATTTTCTCCTGATCCTCTGGTCAATTTGCTTCTAGACATCATTCAAGAGACTGCATCAATCAATAAAGATGCATAAAGCATGGGAAAATAATTATGCTACAAATTACCAAATTCGATTCTAAAGGCCTCAGATCTGTTCCTCTATAACTCTGAAAAAGCAGGCCTTCATTTTTTATTTTTTAATTATTAGACTAGTAGCAAATATTTTTCACCATGTGAAAGTCACACTTGCAAGTGACAACAATGGACATTCGGTGGCAAATCTATCTCCACTTCTTGCACAATTGCTTTACATCTTGAGAAGCAGGTTTGGGCATAAATCTTTCTGTACTGCTGTCTCTGACATCTTTTTCTCTTTCACCTAAAGTTCCTTTTTCTAAAAAAACTGATACAGTGTACATGTTTACAATGAAGTGCAGAAAAACGAATGGGCACCCTCAATAATAATAACAAACAACACTCATGAAACAACTACACTAGACAAGAACTAGAATACTGCTAGCACCTAGAAAGTCCCATCTGTTCCTCCCCATTCCCATCTATGCTCTCTACTTTAAAGACAGCTACTAATCTGACTTCTGTGATAGTGATTTCCTTTCTTGCTTTTTGTTATCCCACCTTCGTACACAACCTTAAACCATGTAGTCCAGTTTTGCCTAGTTTTGAACTCTATGTGAATGGATTCATACTGAATATGTCCTTTGTTGTCTTACTTCTTGAGTCAACTCTACATTTGTGGGAGTTATTCATCTTGTTGACTGTAGCCATAGTTCATTCATTTTCCTTGCTGATAATATTCCATTATTTGAATACCCACAATTTATCTATTTCTTGGACATCTGGCTTGTTTCCAGTTTTGACTATTACAGACGCTGCTGCTGTGAATATTCTATTACATGTCTCCCATACACGTTTCTGTAGGGTATTGAGAAGTGGAATTGCTGAGTCATAGAGTTTTCATACCTTTAAATTTACATAGATAATGTCAAACCATTTTCCCAAAGTGGTTCTACCAATTTACACTCCCGCCAGCAGGGTCTGAAATTCCCCATTACCCCAGATCCTTGTCAACACTTAGAACTGTCACACTTTTTGCCAATCTGGTGGGTATGTGGCCTAAGAAATTTTACTTTTGTCATATCCCTGTTACCTTGGTTTAAAGCACTGCACAAGCACAGACAGCATGGAAACAGCTGAAGGTAAGTCCTTCTCTTCTCCTCTTTGTCTATCTCTGTCTCTCAATGGCCCTAGTCAGTTTTAGACCTTGTGATTTAAAAACTACATTCTTACTCTATTTCCTTTTATCTCCTATAACTTTACAAAATAGACTGTGTAGATCTATGATCCCTGGTAATACTATCCCATTTGATAGACCACTAGGTACAAAAAGTATAATTCCTCAAAGAGAAATTACTGCTAACTGCCACTACCCTCCTCTGTAGATACTATTTTATTTGGTAATACTATAAGTTACACTTGAATTCTTCCATGTAGAGAATTTTTACATTTTGAGCATCAATTTCAAATATGCAAGTAGCACATTTACTATTTGCCTAGACTTGCTGTAAATTTGGAACCTGAGATTATGTCTCCAAAAACACTGTCATACTTCATTCTAAATGGAACTCTATTGTTCACGGTCCCGAGACTTAAACCTCAGGAAGTTGGTGGGATGTATATGGAATGGGAAAGAAGATCAGAGAATTTTCCTTGAACAAACACTCTTCCTTAGTGTTTTGACCTTCTCAGATCACACTGAGGGATGTTTACATTGAAGTAACCATCTAACTTCCCCTCCATCTCTGCAAATACCTTCTTTTCTTCAAGGTCAAGTTCAAGTCTCCCTTTCCATGAAGCAGAACTTCCTGGAACATGATGAACCCCAGTAACCTCTCATGACTTGACTATACATTTTGGTGCTTAATTATATTCTCTAGGATATATCTCCTTATATTTTATGTGCTTAATCATAATTATAATCACTAGACATTAAGTTCCTAGAAAGCAGAAACTTTTCCTATCTTGTTCAACACTGTATCCTCAAGAAACTGTGCCTGGCACATAGCTGATGCTCAAAAAATAAGTATTGGGGGGCTTCCCTGGTGGCGCAGTGGTTGAGAATCTGCCTGCCAATGCAGGGGACACGGGTTCGAGCCCTGGTCTGGGAAGATCCCACATGCCGCAGAGCAGCTGGGCCCGTGAGCCACAATTACTGAGCCTGCGCATCTGGAGCCTGTGCTCCGCAACAAGAGAGGCCGCGATAGTGAGAGGCCCGCGCACCGCGATGAAGAGTGGCCCCCGCTTGCCGCAACTGGAGAAAGCCCTCGCACAGAAACGAAGACCCAACACAGTCATAAATAAATAAATAAATTTATAAAAATTTTTAAAAAAAAGTATTGAATGAATGAATGAAAAAAAATCTTATTGTTTCTGTACTTGTTTGATGTGTATGTGTGGTCACCTTATGGATTTTAAAGGCTTACAAGCGGCAATCATTTCTTTGTATCTCTTGGTTTCCCCTGCAACACCAAAGATGACAGATGTATAATGAATTGAAATGGACATAAAATAAGACCCACATTCCTTAAGATAGGTATTCCTTCAAAAAAATCTATAACATAAAATCAAAGTTAAGAAACTAATGAACATATTAAATAGAATAAGCACAAATACCTGGAAATTACACTTTGTTTTTCTAACAAATACTAAAGTAGGTGCTAATCATAATCAGAGGTCTGTGATAGCTTACCCAAAATCAATTTATAGGATTCAAGCTACAGCAAATCCATGCAAAATTCTTATCAAAACCTTCCTGATTTGTTTATTTAGTCTCATCAAGATATTAAAAGAAATCATTGCTGGAGTGCTTTGAAAATCTATGACTATAATATAGTTTGTCACTAGAAAATATAAAACATGAATGTAAATAATACTGAACACATTACAACTTCAGAAAATAACAATATTGCAATACCATGAAAGTTCTGCCCAAATGGAATACCTACCCTGCTGCACTGTGTCAAAAAGTGGACACAGACCACAGGTCCTTGAGGGAAACTGCAAATAGAAAGAAATCAACACCCATTCTGAGATAAAAGCTCTGTTTTTGACATCCCTATATTGATGCTTTCTTTTGCAAGAAGTCAGATTTAGATATGTCAGACATTTCCTTCCTTTTTTTATTATAACAATCTCCATAAATCCTTAGTAAAAATCCTCGAGTAGAAATCCTTCCCACTCTTAGACTTTCTGACTGAGTCATTCATAGATGAGTATATTCATTCATTCACTTAATGTTTACTGAGGTCCCACTATGTACCAAGAACCCAGGTGAGGTACAATACGTTCAATTATTCATTTACTCTAGACGAAAAGACGGCAATGTTCTGTTAAACAGAGTCTTTTCATTGTTTTGAAAAATTCCTTATCTTAATAACTGCAGAGTTATTCTGGTCAGAAAGCACAGGTTAGTCCTGAGTTTCACTTAGATCACAGAGGAAAAAATGTGTATAATCACACAAAGAAATACAAAATATACAAAAGCCTTTGGACTACCAATTTTACCTGCGCATTCTTCCAAAGGATGTAATAATCAAAGGTCTCTACCCATTAATGAACATGGGACAAAGTCATACAACCAGAATATCTCTCAGACACATTCTGCCTGTGTTTTGGCATGTGGACTGGGTCAGAATAAATTTGAGATTAGGCTTTTGGCTCCTTAGGGCACATCTCTCTCCAGATGCTGTTGTTAAATCAAATCTAAGGCTCGAATAAAGAGGTGCAATTACACTATACATCGTTCCTGCTCCCCTGTCTGTCACAGAGAAAGTGAAGACCTACCCCTCTAAAGTCTCTACAACCCTAGGACTTTTATTCCTCTTTAAAGATGTCTTTGGAACTCAGTTTCCCCTCAAATTTTCACATTTTTAAAATGGACAGCTGGGCGCTCAGAGTGGCACTTTATATGATTTTCCCTGACCCTGCTCTACCCCAGGGATTGCATTGGCCTGTTATATTTTTAGGAACAATAATCACCATTAAAGGCAAGATATTAGACTTAGTCGGTTTAAGACGAAATATAAAAAGCACTGGAGAAGGAAATAACTTATTACGCTGCAAAGATTGGAAGCAATTCACAGGTAGTTACTGGAACACACGTGTGGCTTCGCTGAGTGAAATTAAAACATTCTAAAGTTTCACTCTAGATGAAGGATCACATCGCTCTTCTAAAGAGTGAGCCTGCCCTTAAACAATGCAGCCTTGGCTCCCGGCCAAATGACCAGACCACAAACGTGGATACACCTTGGACAGCGGACATCCTGGGCGCAGTAGCAGCAAAGTTCCAGCTCCCACCACTTCCCACGTGGAAATCCAGCAAAGAAAAACAATCTAGCAGTCACATGATCCAGGTTTGTCATCCTCTGCATCTGTCTCCATGTGTAAACATCTTGATACAGAAGGAAACTGACTCATCCCTATCAGGAAAGGTCCGTTTTCCTCTGCCTAGCATCTACCAGGACTTGGCCCACGTGAGGTCTGGGTAGGAAGACATACACAGCATGAACTTGTAACTTTACAAAACACAAGTTAAACTGCTTCAAACATGTTCATACTACAAAGTCCAACGAAGCAGTAGTGGAGAAAGCGAATAAGGTGAAAGCAAACAACAAAAAGAGACTATTTAAAATTAAAATTTTCTACAGACAAGGGGATAAATTAAGAAAAGTAACTGTGAGGAATTCTGAATACAGACAGAACTATAAACTTCAAAATTATGGAAACTATGTAGTACTGCCATTGGGAGACAAATACTTCAGACGCCACTCAATTACTGCGCTGTGTTCTACTCCTAACAGGGTTTAGAATATTACGGGGGAAAACGCTGTAAGGTCTTTCATAAAGCAATTGTCCAGGGTGAGAAACCTCCATATTTGACTAATGTTTCTTTAATAAATAAAGACAATGACATATGACAATAGGATTAGGACATTAAGGACCCCATGCTACAAGGGGAAAACGAGCTACAGTTTAAGAAATTATTTTGTATAAATTCTTGCTTCCAATCTCTCACTTTGAAGCAAAAGATCAATTAAAATTGCATGACACACTTCGAAGAAAAGAAGTGATAATAAGAAAGACTTGGGTTTCTATAGTAGGTTGTGTTTCCTAAGGATGCAACAACAGCAACTCCCAGCCCATATGTTCTTTTGCACCGGTGACCTTCCTATTTCATCGTCGGAAAGTGGAGTTGGTTTCCCTTCCTCTTGAACCTGAGCTGGACCTGGAACTTCTGTTAACCAGTAGAATAAGATGGTGTGTTATTTCTGAGCCTGAGCATCAAGATATGGAAATTGAGACCTTGGAGCACTCCTTGGAACTCAGGCCCCTGTTGTGAGAAGCCAAAGCAACCACATAAGAGAGGGAGAGCCGAGGCCCCGCACAGCCCTTGAACAGCCCTAGCTAAGCTCCAAGGTGCAGCCAGGACCAGACACGTGAACCTCCAGGTCAACCTCATGAAAACCAGGAGATCTACTAGTCAACCCAAAGAATCTTAAAAAGTAATAAATTGTTATCATTTTTAAGCCACTAACTTTTATGGTAGTTCAGTACCCAAAAATAAACTAAAAATATCAATAATACCTTATTAAAGCAATATTATGATATGCTGACTTACACAGACACATAATATGGCAATATAATAGGAATGGTTATTTTTTTTAAAGATTTTTTTTTTGATGTGGACCATTTTTAAAGTCTTTATTGAATTTGTTACAATATTGCTTCTGTTTTATGTTTTGGTTTTTTTGTCTGCAAGGCATGTGGGATCTTACCTCCCCGACCAGGGATAAAACATGCACCCCCTGCAATGGAAGGCAAAGTCTTAACCACTGGACCGCCAGGGAAGTCCCAGGAATGGTTATTTTGCAAATATGTGTTTTGATCTAAGCGTGTATAAACGAGAATATTCTCATTTTGGTATGTGTTTACATCTCTTATTATTAAAAGTTTTGGAGGTATCAGAAAGATCATAAAAGCTCTCCAAAGCAAACTTAAATGAAGGAGCTACTGCAAATTTTGAAAGTTATAATAGAAATATTAAAGTTCCTCAAAAACATTTACAAATATTTAATTTTGGCAAAGATATTAAAAAGGCATATGCTCCTGATATTGAAAACTTTCTGTTCCTCTCTTCCTCTCTTCGATTCTTTAAACACTTTCCCACCCTTAACGATGTATACATATTAATAATTTGAAAACATCAAACAATGGTGAGAAACATTTATGTTTCTCCTGAGCATCACAAGCACAAAGGTGGGTAATGGTTTCCTATGACACAACGTACATTTAATTCTCCAAAAATGTAACAGCTATACTATAGAGAGCATTTATAAACTTGGTTTTATTTTGAAAGCACCCATAACTTTTCCAATTAGCAAACATGAGCCACTGGCAGCTGGAACTTACTTTTTCTTCCATCATATCTATACCTGGTTTTATGGACTTTCTCAGATATACACAAGGGGCACATTAGAGGTTTATTAAAAACTGGAAAGGGATCTCCTACAGGGTTGGAGAAATCTAAAAATATCCAGTAGAGCAGGAAAACTGACAAGGACTCAGGCAGCACAGGTAATACCTGGTGTGACAACTAAAAACCAAGAAGCAACTGAGAAGGAGGCTATTACCCTTCTATACCTTCTACCCAAGACACAGAATCACCTACAACTGAAGAGACTCGGCAGGTAGATCATTTTCCGTAATAACACCAAGGACTGCAATGAGACAACCACGAAGCACTCTTTCATTCCAAAATGGTGACCTAAAACCAAGTTCACAGCCTGTCCATCCAAAGGACATGATGCAGCCCGCATGTTGCTGGTACAAGTCCCCATGGGCAGGAGTCCTCCCCTTCACAGAGATCAGCAGGTTTTTCCTCTCTGCAGGTTCCCCCCAAAATGGGTCACAGCTAGGAACTGGAGAAATACTCAAGTGAGGGGGGGCGTGGAGGGACAGGGAGGTTTATTTATAGAGTCCATCTACTTACAGATAAGTATCTGGTACAACTTCTGGACCCAAAAAAGGTGTCCACCTGAAGAAGGCAAGGGTACCACCCCCTAAAAAGCCGTTATTCAACCTGGAATTGCTTTAGGGTAATGGCTTGTGGTGTGATCCATTATTCATTTCACCTCGATGAAACAACTGGTTTCAAAACCGACACTGGACTTGGAGTCAGAAGTTCGATGTCCAAGTCTTGGCAGGGCCAGTAGATTGCTAAGTGACAGTGTGTCTGGATTTTCTGTTCCATAACAAGGCAGTGGGATCAGATGAACTCTAAGGGTTTTCTCAGTGCTAACGTTGCATGACTCAACACCAGATGGAAAACTTCTTCCTTCTACAGCCCCTCCATTTGTATAGATTATCTAGCGTACGTTTTTATACCACCTATTTGTTTGTAAGTGCTGGGAGAGGCCGTGGAGAAGAAGGGAGATGAGAGAAGAGAGAAGGGTGCATGGCAGCAGTGGGAAGCATGTGATATGCATGTGGTGAAGAAGCTGGCATGTTGCACACCAGCTGTTCAGTGATGGCAGATGGCCTGGGCAGGTCCATGCCTCAAGCTAGCAATGGCACGCTAGCAGCACCTAGGTGATACGTCACATCCAAAAAGCAGGTGGGTGACATATCTCATTTAATTGACCACTACGTTCCAGGACACACACAGAATGGAGCATATTTTATGATGCATTCACGGAAAATGTAGTTTCTGGGGTTAAACAGGATGGTGTTGAGGTTGGTTGGGTACACAGAAGTTCCACGTGCTGTACCATGTTTTGGAAAACACTCCCTGGGGTCATATCCATACCATGCCTGATGTGGTTGTATTAAGGATTTCTGCTCTAATAAAAGATATGTTTCCTTATTTTTCTCTATAGGAATACCGACATTCAAAACAAAGAATCAAGGTGGACAAAGCACAGAGTCCTAGATTGCAGTTCTGCCCTGGATTCAAAAACAGTTTCTCCATTGGAAAATCTGATGTGCTATTTGCTAAATAATTAAAGAATATAGGTTGTCAACCAGAGAAAAAGGTTCTGTCCATGTTGGGAGTTTAAAAGGCTCTTATGTTTTAGCCGGTATTCTAAATTATACATGATATTGGAAGAGAGAAATATCACCAGTCATACAAAATAACACAAAATCCAAATATTCAAATATGTTAATTGTGTGAGAGATGGTGTCAACTGCCTCCCTCAAAAATCCATTCTTCCATTCCAATGAGATGTGAGTGGAATTACTGTATGGGGTTTATGGGAAGGCTGCTTAAAAGGAGCCATGGAAGTTCTGTTATGTCTTCCATCTTCTCTTTTCCTGCCCTCCATCTGGACATGATGACATGAACGCCAGCAGCCAGCATGGCCTGCTTCACAATGGCAGCCACGTGCTGAGAAGCACAGCACCAAGAAAGAAAACCAGCTCCAGACTGCTCATCTCTAGAATTCCCATATATAAGCAAGAAATAAACTTCTTTCTACTTCAGGCTGCTGTTATTTGGGGTTCTTCTGTTATACATATTTATAAAGCTTACAGATTTATCCAAAGTCTACCGTCAATCAAATGGTAAGCCTACAGATCAAATCTACATTTTGGGGCCCAAACTCCCACTTGCTATAAATGGCTTTTTAAATGCACAGTGAAGAGAAAAAAAGGTATCTCAGGTGGTCAATCATTCAACACAAAGATATTCTGTTAACTAAAATAAAAATGTTTAAGAGTAAACCCTGTTTTTGTCATGTCAGTACAGAAATTGGTTGTTGAGAAAATCACCGAAGATCCTGATTTCTCAATCTTCTCATTTTCTAAAGGAGATAATATTGACCTACCTCAGGAGCACAGGCAGAGGATTAACTAATTAGCGATTGTCAATCACCATGAAAATATAAATTTTAAGAAGCAATAAGACTTTTCATCAGACTATTAATAGCTGTGCTAGTAAATTCTTCCTTCACTGGAGAAAATTTACATTCGATAAGCACCAAAGCCTCATAGCATAATAAGAATAAAACTTAAATGAAAATCAAGTCTGAAGACACTGCACGACATTTTAACAAAAGCATTGGGTAAAAGATACTACTATCAAATGCAGTGTCATGGAGACAAGCTCAATGCATTTCTGATGAATGGAGAAACTTCCCACGGTGGTCCACGCAGGTTACGTTCTCTTAGTGGAGTACTCACTTCTCAGCAGGTGTTCACAGATGCTGCCCTACTTGATGGTGTTCAAGCTACTCATAGAACAACCTAATGTGGACAGTTTTCTTTTTCCTGGTTAGTAACTATCCTCATGGTTCCTTTGTTTTGTGCACACCTACAGCACTTTTATAGGCACTGTGCTCTGCTTGAACTCTTGAACTCTTGAACACTCTGTGACACAGTACTACTGCTTAAGAAATTATTTTCTGGATGAGATATCAAAATTTTAACTCAAAGTCTTTTTCTCCATCAGCAATTCCCTACCTAGGATGCCCCATCTTGCCTTAGCATCCCACCCTCACCTCATCCTGTTCATTTTTGTCATGGTCTCTCTGTGTGGAGTTCACCTCGGGCGTCTTCCACAAGGCTTCCCCTGCCAGCTCCTCTCCCACTCCCTTCTCTGGACATTCAGAGAACTTATCGCTTATATCAGCAATTCCACCACTTAACGATAACGATATTACTTTTTCAGGTACATGTGTTTTGTTCACCAAGTGCACAGTAAGACCCTTTGCAAATAGGGTTCATGATTCACATTTCTTTGTACCCTCACAATGCACAGCAGAAGATGGGAACATAGTAAAGACTCACTAGCACTAACGTGTCCGCATTAAGTATACAGCGCTTTAATGTTTGGTGCACTATAAAAATAGCCAACTGTCTTTGTGGTCATTTGTTGCACAAATGCATTCTGCTAGACTCTTTTCCCCTAGAAGACAAAAGTATGAATCTCCCACATTTACATGAACTCACTTAGACTAGATGATTCCAAACCATTTATCACCCGAGTCTCTATTACTGCCAGACCAATTTCATGATGCTTATGCATGGCCACTAAAAGTGAAGTATGAATATTTTTAATTGCACTAAACTAAAATTAATATTTTATAAGTTTTGAGCTAATTCACAAAACCAGGAAGAATTTTTTTAAAACATTCTAAAAAATGTATAGAAAATTCTGTGCCACTAACTAAATAAGTTATGAGTATAACATTTTTCACTGATATCCATTGTACAACTATCTTCTTACACTTATACATATCAGAGTGCAGGCTGAAAACATGCCAGGGCCTTAATTTTTAGTATTTTGTATAGAATGAAGTTAGAATCAATGTTATATAGAAACAGGGCCTCCCTTCTTTGTCTTCAAAATATGATGTTCTCTCTTCTATACAAATCTAAACATTAAGGTCTTACTAAATGGTGATGAGCACACTTAATTAAACTAATCCTCATTCACCCCCCTTGCCCCATGCCCCCTAGCATCAATCACACATGAGCCTCTTTTGAATTTTAAAAGGGGGAGAATTTAAGACAATGCCAGATATTAACTCATACTAACTCTTCCAAAACCTCTCAGGATTCTGGAAGACATTCAAATCTGGAATCTGACTCATGTGACATATCCTTAAAGGAATCCCTACCACCTTTAATAATACTGATACTAACAAGTATGTGTCAAGTGAGCATTCACTGTGTGCCAAGCACCTTACTAGGATGACACACCTATTATCTCATTTAGTCGCCACAACCCTACGAGGCTGGCAAAATTATTACCTTTTTACGATTGTCCCTACTTTACAGATAGGGTATTTTAGATTAAACATTTAAGTCATCTGCCTAAGGCCACACAGCTAGTGTGGGGAGAACTGGGATGGGCATTTGGGTCGGCCAGCTGCCAGAGTCCAGCCCTCCATCCGTTATATACTGACATCTCTCCTCGTTCCGTTAACCACACAACTCTTTTTACCCTTTTTTTTTTTTTGGCCACGCTGCGCAGCTTCTGGGATCTTAGTTCCCCGTCCAGGGATCAAACCTGGGCCCTCGGCAGTGAAAGCGCCAAGTCCTAAACACTGGACCACCAGGGAACTCCCTCTTTTTACCCATTTTAACATTTCGAAGTTTTGTTAATTCATTTTTCCTTTGCAAGATTGGTAAGAATTAATTACTACTGAATGATTACATTGATTTTTTTAAAGCTAATGGAATTTTTAATGAAAATAATACTAAGGAAGATGATGGGAAACTACAATTCTGAAAATCAGCCATAAAAGTAGCCCATTAAGATTCACAAGACGGTCACAGATTCAAAAAAAAAAAAAAAAAAACTTATAGTAAAATTAAATCTGCTTGGAAATTTCTTTTTTTGGGGGTGGGGCGGGTGAGATCGGTGCTGGTGGGCAGAACCAATAATTCCTAAGGAATAAGATTTCCTATAGAGATGTACCTTCGTATGTAGTTTTAAAAAGGAAAACCCACTGTCCTAATCCTGTGAGAATAGAGCAGCCTTCTTAGCATCCATTTGCTGGATTTCATTAAACCTCAGATGTCAAAATTCCTCATCCTGAGAGAAAAGAATACTACCCAGCCTTAAAGTTTTCCGACACTGTGCTTTTTCAGGGGGTCATTTCCACCTGCTGTAACAACCTCAGCTACAAGGGGCCTTATACCCAGCAGCCAAAGTGTAAGAAGTAACCAACCTGAGGAAGGGGATTCTTCACTATTAAAACCAGGGGGGGAAATGCTGGATCAGAAACAAAAATGGGGGGCAAGTTGCAGGAGAAACTTAGATAATTGACAAAGGGAAAACTAAACCATGACTCAAGGAAATAAGAAGTATGCTAAGTGGCCTAATGTCTACCTTTGGGTTCTGGCCTACATAAACAACTGCTGTTCTAAACAATTCTAGCCAGGAGAGTATCTCAAATTTAACATGAGCAAAAGTGAACTCACCACCCTACCTTCTAATCCTGCTTCTTTTTCATTCCTGGTATCAAGGGATGGCCACTCAATGCACCTGAGGAGTTCAGAGACCGGGGGCTTGTTCTAATCTTTTCCGTGCTCTTACGCCCCCAAAATTTATCAATAGCTACATCTGGATGATTTTACCTCCTAAATAGTTATTGCATTTGGTCCTCCTCTCCACTCCTATGACCACTGCACTGGTTTTGGCCCCATCTTCTCTTACTAGTACAATTGCAAGAGCTGCCTGTCTGGAATCCCCACCCCCCCCTCAATTTCCCCGTTAAATCTACACACACCATTCCATCTGAGCATATATTCCCCTGTGTGAAACCTTCAATGGCTACTCACTGTCTAAAACAGTAATTATCAAACATCCTTAAGCTTCTAAACTCAATACTAAAGTGAAACCTTTCTGAATCTCCATTATATGAAACAATTCCAGCCTGGGCTGTTCTGATTGCAGGGAATGGAGGATCCCTGCTATCTCAACTCCCTAACTCCATGTCTCCCTGGCTGATATATATCTGTGAGGTTCCTCAGAGCAGTTTGAAAAGCACAGGCCAGAGAATCAAATTTAACTTCTTAGCATGGTCCCCCAATGGCCAGATCTTACCTTCCCTTCCCAGTTCATTGCACTAACCAGCCTTCAAGGTGGCCCCCAGTGAACCCCATCTCCTGATATTCAGGCCTTTGTGTAATTCTCTCTCATATCATACCAGGGTTGGTCTGTGTGATCAATAATAGAATATGGCAGAAGAAACAGTATGCCACTTCCAAGATTAGGCCATAAGAGACATTGCAGCTTCTCTCCTTCTCTCCCTCCCCCTTTTCCAAAACCTTTCCCCTTCCCTCTCCTCCCTCTCACTTTACTTGTTCTGGGGAATGCCCATTGCCATGCCATGAGCAACTCTATAGAGAGGCTCATGTGGTGAAGATCTGAGATGTCCAGTCGGTTGCCATGTGATTGGGCTTAGAAGTGAATCCTCTAGTCCCATTCAAAACTTCAGCTAACTGCAGCCCTGGCCAACACCTCGACTGCAACCTCATAAGAGACGCTGAACTAGAATCTCCCAGGTAAGCTGCTCCCAAATTCCTGAACTACAGAAACTTTAAGATGATACGTGATTGCTGCTTTAAGTCAAAAATGCTGGAGTCATTTATTATGCAGCAATAGGTGACTAATACATTCACATTCTCTCACTACTTCCCTATTTTGCACTTTCCTCTAGCTTGATGTTGCCCCAGCAGATACTCTTCTGTTTCACATCCCATTCCTATTTTTCTTTCTCTTTTGTCTGCCTGAAATGCCTCTCCCCACCTATCTTCACTAGCGTACTCTCTTACCACTCAAGGCATCACATGCTCCAGGAAGCCATCCCTGAGTCTGGGTTAGGCTCAGAGACCCACCCTAAACCATTTTTCTCCCAGAAGATCCTGGGCCCAGTACTTATTTGACAAAGACTAGAAACTTGATAAATGTTTATTGAATTGAACTTGTGATAAATGCGTAGTAGTATTTAGGAAAACAAACTACAGAGAGGTGCTATTCATTTCACTATCTCTGCATGGTCTTCTTAGTGTAGAAAGTAATGGAGCCATACACTTTTCATTATATTGAGCCCAACTGCAGTATCTAATCAATGTAATAACATCCGTATTAATAAACATGTGTCAGTTTTAAACTGGTGTTGATAAGAAGAAAGTTATCACTATTTCATCATGAGCAACCAAATTTATCTCCCCCTATGAGTGACCACTAGCACAAGTTCAGGCAAAGCGTGGTCCTTTGCTTTTTTGCAAGGCACTGGGACAAATAAACTGCAAAGGGCAGGCCATCTACTTGAGGAAGGAAGTAACAGAAGTCATGGAAGGAGAGAGAAAAAAACTGAGGTGAGGAGGAGGGGCTGTGTTCAGCTGTGCTGCTTGGTAACCAGACCATCACTTCAGACCAAATGGCAGAATGGTATCAATGACTCCAAAAGAAGCTTCACTTAGATTTCCACAGGACGAAGAAGGTGATACTAAGAAGTGATTGAGTTTAGATTATACCCTTTCTAGTAATACAGAGAGGTGCGGCTCCTACCCTAAAAATAAAGCCCTAGGAAAGGAAGAAAAGCAAAAAACAAAAACAAAAACAAAAAAAAATGATGGGGGAGGGGAAGTGCTAAATTATATAAATATAAAATATTCAGAAGAACAGGAGGAGCAAAAGAACAATTCAAATATTAGCTCTCAGATAATATTTTAAATCTTTCCTTTTGAATGCATAACAATATATAATATTTAATATAAAACATTAAACCAGATCACACAGTCACAGACATTGCTTTTTGATAACCAGCATAAAACAGTGGTGAAAAGCAAATACTTTTTTCATAGAAAATAAGACTACATATGAGAAATACAGTCATCCCTGGGTATCCTTGGGGGACTGGTTCCAGAACACCCCGAGTAGATACCAAAATCCATGGATGCTTGAGTCCCTAGTATTTGCATATAACCTATGCTTATCCTGTCATATACTTTAAATCATCTCTAGATAATTTATAACATGTAATACCATGTAAATGCTATGTAAATAGTCTAAAGACTATGTAAATAGTTGCCAGAGTGCAAGGCAAATCCACGTTTTGCTTTTTGTAACTTTCTGGAATTTTTTTTCCCAAATATTTTTGATCCGCGGGTCGGTTGAATCCGCAGATGTGGAACCCGAGGACAAGGAGGGTTGACTGGTAAGTATATGACAGACTTGACAAATTTCTTTTCAGAAAGATTATAAAGGCATTCTCAAATGTCTGTCAAACTGATAATTATGATGGGGAAAAGTTTTAGAAACTAAACTATAAGAGTTAAGTTGGAAAGCAATCCAAGTAATAAAAATATACACTTTTAAACAATTTGTAAATTAAATTGGAAAAATGCTTCCTTGAGGTGACAACAAAAAAACACATCTTGGTGTTTGAATGTACAACAGTGTCTTTCCCCAAAAAATTTATTTTATTTTTTCCAGCTTTACTGAGATAGAATTGACATGTAACATTGTATAAGTTTAATACAACGTGATGACTTGATACACTTATGTACTGCAAAACGATTACCACAGTAGGGTTAGCTAACACCTATATCACCTCACATAATTACCATTTCTTTTTTGTGATGAGAGGATTAAAGATCTATTCTCTTAGCTACTGTCAAGTATATAGTACAGTATAATTTTCTCTAACTATTATACAATGCTGTGCATTAGATCCCCAGAACTTATTCATCTTATAAGTGGGTTTACAACTAAAGGATCTGAAATTGGGATCTTCAGGAGATACCTGCCCTCCCATGTTCATTGCAGCGTTATTCACAACAGCCAAGATATGGAGAGATTTCAAATCATTTTAACAATGATAACCTTTTCTATGGAAAGTCTATTTTGCAAGAATGATAGAGATAGGTAAATTGGTAGCACTCTTACTTTCATTTTTTGCGTCTCTAATCAGCTCCTAGTTTACAGAAGATCTGAATATCTGCTTTCTGTCCTAATATCTCCCACATCAGAAACCTCGAGCTTCGGTGTCATTAAAATGGGCAGAACTCCAGGAAAGCCACATAAGATAGACCAGCCTTCACCATGTAAATAAACTGACATGAAAATGGACATTTCTCAAGACTAATGGGAATTTTTTCTTGGAAAATAGTTCAGTGTACTTGCCAACTGTATACATCCTAATACTAATTATGCATTTAAAAGTTAAAGTTAATGAAGCTCATCACCACAATCATCCTTGTCTACATTTCTATTTAGTCACCAGGGGGAGCTAATACTGCTCTGTGGGTAGGTAGAGTCCAGGAATTAGATTTTTTTTAAAGGGGGAAAAATTAAATTGATGTGGTATTAAATATAACTCAAATAAGGTCCATAGTGCCGATAAGGCAAATATATCACACATGCAAAAAGAGAATTAGGTATAGATCATTTTTTGTTGTTGTTAAACAAAGAAGTTAGAAAAAACTGAAAGCCATCAATTAGTAGAATTTTGCTGTGCTTAACAGAGGACATATATAAACCCAGTCATTTGCGGTTGTCTTTGGGCCTATTAGGGTCTTAGTCGCCATCCAGATTTTGTACAACTGTCCATTTGTTGCACTGACTCTATTATTTTCTTGGTTTGAAGCACTACTATGATTCTACATTCTAACAGCTAATCATGTGCTCAAAAAATCCCATATAATTACATTATAATTATCTTGAAACAAATGTTACTTTCTCCTTTTGCTTCCCATATTTCCTTCAGCTCCAAATATATTTTTTTAGCACTTTTAATGTGTGTTCAAAGAGTTCTACCCAATAATCTATTTAAATTCATTCTACAATTCACCCAGGAGACACAATCCCTTTAAACTTTGAGGAGCTCCAGTTGGAACAAAGAGGGGAAAAGGGTTCAGAGTTTGTGGAATAATCACCTCTAATCGATCAATTTCCCCTGAAGGTAAAGCTGAAAGAAAGGAGGAGTGAAGAGTTCCATCCAATTCCTTGAAGTTTAAAGGAACTAAGCCCTGAGGCGCAGTGTAGAATGATTCCTGCCTTCCCCTCCCAAGGCCTATTAGGAGGTCATAGATCTCTGTGACATTGCTGCCATTCCCCAAAGACAAGATCCCCAGCCAGAGACTTCACACAAAGAGAAAGGATGGGGAAATAGTCCACTTTTCTTATCAACTCACTACCTTTTAAAGGAAGCAGATATTGGTCACAAGCATCTTAAGCAGAGTAATGTAAAAAAAGAAAAGTGCAGTCATACAAAACTGTAAAAATTCAACCTCCTAAGTTTTATCATGTTGAATTTCACGTTTGAGAATAGGCTACATGTGGCAGAGCTCTCGTGTGCACACAACTGTATCCAAATACCTAAACATCACCCTGTTTATAAGACAGACTGAATGGCTGCACAGGGCCGAGGAAATAGTTGGTTTCTTTTAATTCATCTTCCCCACAAAAGAGGCCCCACTGTTTCCACATCCCAAATACAGCCCTTCATTTATAATCTTTACACTTCTCCACAGGGACAAACTGACAGCTTCAATTACCATCAATGACCATCAAGGACATGGTGGAAATTCTTGAAGATATTCTCCCATGGTTTGTGTTCTTGATATTTTATTTACAATTTTTGGCAAATAAATCCTGAAACCACAGAATTAGATGATAATATGTTCATTATCAATTATACAACTAAGGCCAGCCCACTTCTCTAAAACAGTTATGGTTCCACAAGACATCCAAAAGTAACATTTTTAATACACAGACAAATAATGCTAATTTGCTTCTTGAGTTCTATTCATTTCAAAATGCTAATTCCAAAAACCTCAGATTAATCAAGGAGCAGGTAATTTGCAAATACAGTTATAGCTAATACAGGATATTCTCCACTAAGCTCTTACTTGTAAAAAATAAAGTGAATTTACCCATGTATTTTCTATTTCTAGGAGATTTCATCCTTTAGGAACTTTCCATTCATAATCAGTAGCTTTCTTGTGATTCACAAGTTATTAAAACAGGCTGACAGTAAAAACACCTAATTTTATTTTTTTATTTTTATTTTTTTTTTCCACAGTTAGACATATTTTAGTGAAATTTCAGAACATGAAATCAAAGAGAATATGTAAAATCTAACTAAATAGAAAAGACAAATTACACACAAAAGAACTATAATTAGAATGACTATAGATAGCTCAACAAAAACAATAGCAATCACGATTATGGTGTAGTATCTTCATAACGTGGAACAAAAATAACTGTCAACCTATAATCCTCTGCCCAGATAATCTACCAAGAATGAGCGTAAAAATACCTAATTTTAAAATGCACATCAAAAATACAGAGAAATATTTCTTAAACTACCCCTTCAATATTCCAGCTATTTAATTTTAATAAATTAATACATGTAATAACTCACCATTCATAGTGGGAAAATGTACCTCATCAGTAAAGGTCTTTTATAAATCCCTATTACAATGCCCAAAATCATTCAAAAGCTTCGAGACAATAATGGACCTGAAAATGATTATTTTATATCCATGTTTTGGTAGAGAATTTCACAAACAAATATATCAAGAAAAAGACAGTAGACTAAATACTAATATCAAAGTTCTGCTGTAGCAAAATCAATGTGGAAACAACAAAGCTTTTACAGCAGGTAATAGTTTAACTGACCCTTCCTCCAAAACTAGAAAAAGGAGCTCACTCAACCAACAGCTCAGAGGTTGGAATCAATTATGGACAATTGCTTTCTCTCTGGTAAATGCGTAGAAGAACTTAGTCATGGTCCTGCCAGACCAAGAAAATGACACACTCAAGCCACACCACCTTCTCTAAAACCGAGAGGAGCAGAGACTTGGTGAGTTGTTTTTCACATGATGAAGTAAATGGTAGTCAACAACAGTGGTCTCTGAAATACAGGCTACATGTCCCAGGGTAGAAAAGATAGTCTGAATATTTAGCAACCAATCAGAAGGGACATCAGCCATAAATAGCCACCCAACATCCTGAGAGTGAGAAGATAAATAGTCATCCTGGGTGCCCTTGCTTCTCCACTCCCTTCCCACATCTCAAAATAGTGCCCAGTGAAACAGACCTGTGGATCATCTTGTTTAATGTTAAGTAATCTAATTCACACACAATCTTCAAGTTTTGATAAGTGATTTTCGAAGTTTTCTGCAAGGAAACTGCAGGATATTGATAGCTGTGCACAAATAATCAACAAGAAAATGGCAAGTCTAGCCCTTCTACTCCTAGTAAAAGCTCTTTGTCAGCCACAGGATGAAGGACGGAAGAAAGAAACAATTTAATCAGATGTGACCAAAAGTTGGCAAAACAAAATTGAGATTATCAGGAAAGTTATTTGAAATATGGTGGCTATAGCCAACATCGATAGTTATGAACCTCAGCAAGAAGTGTAATAACATACGTTCTCTCTTCGTCGTTTTCTGAGATAGCTCTCTTAGCTCTCACAGCCATTAAAATAAATTGTCAAAATAAATTAATCTAGACCAGAACTTCAAAACAACATAAATTTATTTCTTAAACCTATTTATTTCATCTTCACCTTATTTTTCAATTTCTATTTTTTGAGTGTTGTATCATATGTGCATCTATGTAATATATTGATAAGTACGTATTATGAAGATGCAGCCTACATTTTTTTAATCAAAAAAGTTTGGAAACCACTGGTCTGAAAAAGAAAAAGCATGTGGAGAAGGGGCTGGGGAATGGAATCAGTGGAGGCCACGAAATTGCATTTTGGGGGCTTAGGGGGATTTGAAGAATGAAGTAGGCTAAAAACACTAAGAAAATATTTTGGGTAGGAAACAAGAAATTGATCAAAACAGAGGGACATAAGAAAATAAAATACACAGTGCCTTAAGCCTAATTAATATAGAAATAGGTAATTAATTTATATATAAATGATTAATAACAAAGCATGAATAATGAATTAATATAGAAATTAATGTAGAAATATGCAAATCAAAGGCATAATGCCTTGAACCTAATTAATATAAACTAAAGTGTTAAAATATCACATTTCATGTAATTTATTTCAACTAATGATTTGAAAAGGAAAACAGAAAAAATATTTCTGAAAGCAGTTTCAATATGCTTCTGTGAAAGTGATGCTTCATTCCATAAAAAACACTCATTTTCCTTATTCCCACTGCCAACAGAACTCGCTGTTAGGGTACTTGATTGTCAAGTGGAACCAACCAGTCTTTAATTTCCCACAACCATATAACACATGTTCAATCACTTTCACTTTTTCTTTAAATTCTTTAGTCAAAAAAAAAAAAAAAAAAATCCAGATGTCTAAAAGTGTTCAGTTCACAAAATCTGTGTGAAGCTTCCAGGGAGTCTCATAACTTTCAAAATCAAATTAAATGAACATACTATTTTATCCTGATGCAGTGTCTAATCATTGGTTCAGTTCCTTTTCTTCAAAAATGTGAACCCATACAGTATCAATATTTGTAAAGGAGCCACAAATATGGTTAGGGTTTTATAAATCTGATCTACAAACATTTTCCCCCAAACTGCAACAGCCTTGCTGTCACACACACCTCGACCTACTCATCTTACCAACAGTATAGTGGGCCAGAGGGTTAAGAACTAATACAACGCTGTTTAGTTTTTCTACATTTACACCCAGGCAATTCACATTAATGATGTGAAAGAACACTTAACAGACAACTCAAGTTTGCAAATTAGCAGGAGAGAAGAGAAAAATGACTCAGAACAACAAGCATACAGTATTACCAAATGTACTTTACACATTTATCCTGTTAAGTGTAGCTTAGTTTTGATGATTTACAATGCTAGTTCTTACTCAGTTTTGTAAGCATAATAAAGTCTCCGTAATCTCAGCCTTCCCCATAGCACCCTGCTATTAAATCTTTGTTGAGAAGTGTGATGAGACCCCTCTGGCTTCCAGCCCTCCCTGCTCCCTGAGGGAAATGGCAAGAAATGATAGGGTTTGTGGATTAGTAAAATGAGAGGTTCTCTGTGCTTTTCCTTCTTTAAATATATATTTTGATAATCTGTCTTCTGCATCAGAGAGTCCCAACAGCATTAGAGTGTTGATTTCCCTCCCTTCTCAGCCTCCAGGAAAAAGACAACACGGCTGGGGCAAGACAGGTGGTTTGCATCTACTGCTACAACTGAAGAGCGGGATTTAATTTTTTTTTTCCCCTTTCCCCTTATTCCTTCAAGCAGGGATGATATATAATTTACTTACACATGTTGGATTACAGACTAGAGGACAGCTGCCCTGAGAGACAAAGAAGAGGGCCACCCTGTACCTCGTTATCCTTAGGGACTGTTCTGCTGCTTCCTAGGTCAGGATGCTTCTCCAGAACAGTGCCCACCTTCCAGAATTCCCCTCAGTGATGAACTCCATTAGCTGTGTGTGTGACCCCCTAGATCTCTGGGCTGATGCTGGATCTGCTGTGAGTTCAGTCCAGGTCACCGGTACCTACTCACAAACTGACCGGGGGCATACTTGATCCCTGAGCTGACTTTCAAATCTGAGTCTAAAATTGATCACCTTGGGACTTCCCTGGCGGTCCAGTGGTTAAGACTTGCCCTTCCAATGCAGGGGGCACGGGTTCAATCCCTGGTCAGGGAAGTTAAGATCCCACATGCTGCGTGGCACAGCCAAACTAAAATAAAATAAAATTGATCATCTTGGTCCATATTTGACCTTCATCTCCTAAGGCCAGGACTAGTCTAGGCTCACTTGGCATGACTATACCAGGGTTTCAAAACTTTCAGTTTGGAGTGAGTCAGTTTTCACCTTGGCAGCTCACCCTTGGGTATGAGAGTCACCAAAGAACAGATCTCAAGTTACCAAGAAAGCACTCAGTTAAGGATGGGAATCTCAGGGCAGGGTTTTTACCAGTTCAGGGTGGTTTCAACAAAACTACCCTGACTGACTTCCATAGGTATCAGACCACAGAATACCTCCGTTTTCTGTTATTTTGCAAATCAGCAAGTTTTAAGACTTTTCTCTCCTAATTCTACTCTATAGTTAACCCTCCTATACACTGCTAGGCGTTCCCTCTTTCTTCATACAAATTGTTCACCAAAAGGTTTACAGGCTCTGGTCTAGATGGATAGGACAACACATGTAAGTAAAGACTTCAAGATTAACAGAAGGGAAGCCACAAGGAGCAATGAAGAAAGCTGAGAAAACAGCAAGAGACCATAAAATAGCCAGAGAGAAAAGAAGGGGAGATATAAGGACAACAAGGAAATTAAGAGTCTTGAAACAAGGACAGGAATCAAAGGAAAATTAGCAAAGATACAAATGGGGCTAGATGAAGTTAAAAGACAAAAAAAAAAAGAAAAAAACAAAAAAGAGTAAAACTAAAAGGGAAAAAGAAAACAACTAGAAATATCCTACTTTGCTAAACTAGCATTTTGTCCACCAGAAAAAAGAAGAAGCACCAAGAAAAGAGTAAACTCAAGCAGCAGGAAACTAAATTTGGAAAAGTCGGACCTCCTAACTTAGAGTAAAAGGTTTTAATCAAGGAAGAAGGTAAAAGCATCATATTACTTTTTTAATTAAAATGCTGCCAGTGTCTTTAATCTCTTCCAGATTAGACTGAAGGGTACCCTTAGCTAACTCAACTCAAGTTGGAACTTTAACACTTTAAACAAATGGGAAGGATTCCTGATTTTGTTTCTCCCCCTTTTGCTTTCTCCCTGATCCTCCACTTCTGCTTTTCCCCTCATCAATCTACCACCCTCCCCAAGAAATCACCCTGAACATCAATAAACAGGACAAAGACCCATCAGCTTTACCTTTCCTGAAATGTTTCATTAAGTCACAAATAAGCCTCTGTTTTCTTTCCTTTGTTTAAAATGTTGTGGGATAAAATGACGTGAACACAGACTAGATTCTAAGCTTTCAGAAAGCTTAAGATCAAAATAAACCAAATATTTTATTAGGGATTGAGGTTTTTGAAGAAAAAAGTATTTAACCCATAGATATTATCTTCACCATACCATGTGCTGAAAATCCAGCATTTTCTGCACTGATATTAAAGCTGTATAATATATAAAGAAATATATTATTGTATAATATATAAAGTTATCCAGGAATAATGTTTCTTTTGTTGTTGTTGTTGTTGTTTTGCTTCAGAGAGCTGAACATAAGGATAATTCCATGGCAGGAACTCAATAAAAAGTAAACACTAAATAGAACTTCAAGTTTTTTTTAATATTGAATTTTAAAGTTAATCTTTCACATGAGAGATACACCACTGTCACCTAAGGTAAGATTTCTTGCTGGCATAGTTTATACTGGCCATATCAGTTAGGTTCCCATGTCTTCACCTTAATGTTAGTGTTGATTCCACATAAGTAAAGCTTCCCTTTAAAGCTATTCCACTGAAAACAGAATCATACTAACTGCATTTAATGGGATTTTCCAAAAATTATGCATTCTGAGGAAAAATGAATTAAATGAAGTCAATTAAATGTACATGAATTAGAAAATGCAAGTAAATCCACAAAGAATACCTATACACACCCAACAGAATGCTTAAATTAAAAAGACTGGCAACACAAATGTTATCAAGGATGCACAACTGGAACTCTCAGACATTGCTGGTGAGAGTGTAAAACAGTGCAACCACCTGTGATAAAGATTCAGAAGTTTTTCATACAGTTAAATATACCCTACCCCATGACTCAGCAATTCTACTCCTACTTATTAACTCGAGAAATAAAACATATATCCACAAAAAGACCTGTATGGGAAGGTTCACGACAACTTTATTCACAATAACCAAACTAAAAATAACCAAAATGTCTACCAATAGGAGAATGGAAAACAAAATTATGATACATTCATGTGATGGAATACTACTCAGCAATAAAAAAGAACAGATGACTCATGTACACAACATGAATGAATCTTGCAGACACTATGCTGAACAAAAGAAGCTAGACGCAAAAAAAGAGTACATACTGTGTGTACTTATAAGAAGTTCTAGAACAGGCAAAACAAATCTACAGTTAAAAACTTAAAATCTAGTTACTTCTGGTGGATCATTATTGATTAGAAAGGGGTCAAGAGAAGAGAAATTTCTAGGATGCAGGAAATTATCTTGAGAGGGATATGGGTCACATGGGTATATGTATTTTGTTAAAGTTTATCAAACTGTACACTGAGGATCTATAAATTTCACTGTATGTAAATGTTACATTATAAACTATAACATTAATAACTATAAACAACTATTAAACTCTAGTTAGTTGGTCTGCTTATCATGATGATATGAGTAAGCAATTTTGAAACTACTTAATGTGTATTCTAGACTGAGGAAATGAGTAAATGTATTGAGGATGATGGAAGCTAGATGTCTCACTGCTAGAGAAGATAGTAATAAATATGGAAAAAAAAAGATTGGAATGTATCTCAAATGTTGGACTGAATTAGAAGTATCAATAGAAACATGTGGTTCTTATTAGAGAGAGAAAAATACATATATGTGTATATATTTGTACATATGTGCATTTTATAAGAAATATTACACATGTATTATATTAAACACACATATACATTTCCTAAATTCTGTCTGCTGATATGGTTTATAATCAACGATATACCTCTATCAATGAGTATACACAGTGCCCATATCTTGATTTCTAAATACCTTTGTCCTCTTAAAGGAACCAGGGCTCCTTGGACAAAAGATTGATTAAGACTAGAACATGATGAGCCTAGAGCATCTGCTTGCAGCAGAAACTGAGTCAGTCCTCAAATAATGATGGAGACATTAAACTGACCCAGGATCCCATTCGAAGGGACTCCTACTGGCTAAATCTCAGGCAATCTGGGCATCAAAATAAATGATAGTAATGAATTATGACCCACTGAATAAAATACAAATCCAAAAGCCCATGGTGATACGAATACAAAAATAAATGAATGAATAAGAAAGGAAACTGTGGCAGAAGGCCAACTAATAAATACAAAAATTATAAAGCTAAAATGGAGATTTCATGAGAATGAAAATATTTACATAGTGTCAAAGCATCTTCCCACAAATTACTTATTATTTACAAAGGGAAAAGAGCAACATTTTAACACTGGAGAAAGTTGGTGGACACCACCTAAAACAAGTATTCAGTGTTAACCCCATCTACACTGGTATAGTACAGTCAACATCAGGTACTTCCTGATCTGATGTACTGAGAAGGGCACAGCATCACTTTGGCGGCGTGCCTGCCATGGAAGTATGTAACCTGAATTTAATCATGAGGAAACATCAAGCAAACCCAATTACAGATGGGCATTTTATAAAGTGCTGGCAGGTACTCCTCAAAAAATAAGAGACCATTCCAGGTGAAAGGAAACAAAAGAGACATGACAATTAAAAAATTATGCATGATCCTGAAGCCCAGATGAGAAGAAAATGAAACAAACAAACAAAAAACCTCTAAAGGATTACTGGGACAACTGTTGAAATTTAAATATTGGTTGTGGATTAGATGACAGTATTCTATGTGTTAAATGTGAACTTTCCTCATTTTGATAAGTGTGCCCTAGCCATGTAAGAGACTCTATTTGTTCTTAGGAAATACACCGAATACATTTCGAAGGGTGTGAAGTCTCCAACCTTCTCTCAAATGACTAAGAAAAAAAATTAGTGAAGAGACAATGACAGATCAGATAGGGTAAAATGTAAACAACTGGTGAATCAGATAAGTGGTAGATGGGAGTTACATATACTGTTTTTGCAATTTGTCTCTAAGTTTAGAATTGTATCAAAATAAAAGTTACCAAAACCCACAACAATATGTATATATAAGCATCACAGATTTTCAAACTTATACTCCAAAAAAAATGATAATGGGTTTTCTGAAAGAGAGGAGAGTCTATGGCCTAATAAACTTACTCACTGCAATCCCTTTTTGAAGAGCCACAGTGCACTTCAATAAAGAAGCCTATTTAACTGGATTTAATCCAACAGTTCCATAATAATCTGTTCAGGAAACCTGCTTAAAATGGAACACCTATTAAAATCTTACAAAAATATCAATATTCTGTGGAAAACAGTTGGAAAACCACTTGTCTAATAAATACATTTCCTATACATGGTTAGTTGAAGAAAGATTTGTGCTAGGAAAATAAGATAGAGAAAGAGATCTACAAACACACAGACACACAGACACACAGACACACAGACACACACACACACACACACTGGAGCAGTGTCCGTATCAAATAGTAAGAGAAAAATGACAGGAATCTAAAAAGAGATATCTACCTAAAATCTCCCACCCAGCCTCTTATAGTATGTTCTAGCAGGATATATTTTTAAAGAGGGTAGAAACTTGGTAAACTGAGTTTTACTTTTATCCAACCATTAACTTGAACACGTCATGCTTCCTGTCATTTTAAATCTGATTCTTCCCGTGAAATGCATAGCAGAATAGCTTCTGTGCCTTAGTGAGCCCCTTCTGTGGGCCAGGCACTGTGCAAGACTCAGAGAATACAATGATGAATAAGACAGAGTTCCTGCCATCCAGGAGCTTCCAGTCTAACGAGGGAGATGGAAAAGTTAACACATGCAGTGAACACTGTGGTATTCAAGAATAAGCATCAGGCTTTATAGGAACACAAAAAAGGCACCAAACTCAGCAGAGAGCGACCAATCAGTGAAAGTTCTCTTGAGGAGATGATATTTAAACTAAAATAAGTTCGTGCATGCTAAACTTCTGTGAAAACGTATTCAGAAGGTATTTTTAAACTCTATTTTAGCCACCCAATGTTAGGCTCTGTATCTACATGGTATCACGGTAGTTTAAAAAAAAAAAAAAGGAAATGAAAACATATCCATTAGCTATTAAAATCTGGGTACAATTCAAAATCTAAGGATGACTGTGACAATGAGTTTGCCGTAAACCATCACCTTGGAATTCTTTCTAAAGTGCTTCTAGACTGACCTAGGTACCCAAGTAGAAGAATGTAACAGCTGGAAGAGGGGGTGAAAAAAAAAAAAAAGGAACAAACAGAAAAAATCAGAAATAGAACAGTATGAGAAGACAAGAAGTGGCAAGTGTTGTTTACCTGTCAGCTGAAAAACAAGAAACAAACGGAAAAATCAGACATAGAGAAGACGTACGAGAAGATGAGAAGTGGTAGGTGTGTTTACCTGTCAGCTGACATCGATTAATCTTGTGTTCTGTGATGTCGCTCAGTGACTCAAACACCTGGAAGCAGCTGTCACAGCTGTGCACGGCCTCGTCTTCCAGCTCCTCCCCATCTTCTGGCCTCTTCTTACAGTCCCCTGCCTCTCCATCTTCAGTCTTGTCTTCAAGTTCACAGTTGGGGTCTGAAAAAAAAATCAAGACTGTAAGTATGGTGTTTAAAGACAGGTTCTTTGAAAGTAGCGCTTCATCTTGCTACCAAAACCAGAAACACCTTTTTCCTTGAAGCTGCACTAGGAGGGCTTTATTGTAGATTTTATTACAGGAGCATCAAAAGTAAGACTTCCCTAAAATTTGTCAGTTCGTGATGACTGGAGTTTTTCCTTTTCTCCTCCAACATGTAGCCCTTTTCCCAGCTCCTCTTTCAAATAATTTGCCACACTTAAGGTTAACTTTGACATTTTTTTTACAGCCTTTGTTTGCTTACAAGAGAGAGATAAATCACTTTTAAAATTAAACAGTCTCCAATGCAAAGGGAAAAACCACTGTGCTTGAGAATGAATTCCTTTTCTGCTAAATATACTCTTTCACAGGAAATTACCAGAATTAGCCAAAAGTCTAGAGTAAGCTAAGCTAATTACCATAGGCACAAAATTGACCTTTACTTATAAACTGGTCAAAACACACAGTTACCCCATTATTTGTTAGACAGCAATAGCAAAATAAGTTCTACCACATAGCAAAACATTCTTGCAAGCACCAATTCAAGTGTAAATGTACTGGTATGTCTCTTGTTTTCAAAATCATCCCAAAAAAACCCCAAAATATACAAAGAGCAATTGCAAATTATAATCAAGTCAACAACTTGAACCGGCATTATCAGTTTCAAAAAGCTAAATAGAGGGAAAACTAAAAATAGTGCCATTCTAACCCTAAGAATGATACACAAAGAGCGAGGGGGAATAAGAGAACAAAACACATGCAATATTTTCACTTAGAGCTCAATAAATACGTTGTGATTTTTTTTATGCTGTCTTTTGCCTCATTTTAGCGAAGTATCCCCAAACATTCTAGGGTCACTGCTCCTCTTTGCAGGAAAGCACAGAGGGAGAGAAGACGCCTCTTTAGGGAAAATTAGGATAATACAATCTGTGACTTAACTTACGGGACATTCATTTCTAATAGCAAAAAGTCCTCCAAAGTCAGAAATAAATTATGTCTCAAAATAGAGTTTTCAATGAACAGTTACAAAAGAACTGTATCCAGATACCTAAGAAATATGTAATGTATTATCTGTAGTCAATTTTTTTAGATATGGGAGGATAAATATTTGCAATGTTACGATACAGAATTCACAGAATCAAAGTAGCCCAGGCTTCTTAGAAAAGTCAGTAAGTGCCACCACACCACTGTCCACTGTCGGAAAGTGCTTCCTGCTACCTTGCATGTCACGTGCTTCTACGAACCTATTTCTACAAGTCACAGTACTCCCCTTTGGCTGGCAGTTGTTCCAAAGCCTTTCTTCACATCTGCAATAAACTTAACTATACCACCACCCTTCAAACGATTCACATATACCAAAATCAACTTACATTTCAACATATATAATAATCTCTCGGGTTTGTAAAACAAAAGCAGAATTCCCAAATCAAAGAGCAAGTAGTTTTGTTTGTTTGTTTATTTTCAAAAAAACCCAAAAAATGTGTTTAAGTAAATTGGTAATTTGAGTTGATTTGCCGTCTGGAAAATTATCTCAACACTCTACGCGGTACCCATTTCAATATACTGGGGTTTAGACTGCTCGTCCCTGGGGGAGTAATCACAGGATCTTTTTCGTTTGTCTTGTACTTTGCCCAGCACAGCACGGTGTCCAGGTTGAGTGTTTAGTAAATATTATTTAGTGATGACAAGAAGGGAGGGGAGGGAGTAAAAAAAGAGTACACTAAAAAGTCCTTTACTGGTATTTCTTCTGTAAACAGGAACAGACCAATCATCTCCAAATTCAAAAGCACCTACGTGCCTACATTTTCCAAAACTGACACTGTATAATCCATCACATTTGCCTTTACTGGTTTCAAATGTTTCATCCAGAGCTACAGACGCAAGAAACAGGTAATGGTTCAAAGAGCTCCAACAAGCTAAAACCAAGTGGCAAAATACTGCCAAATTAGAGTAATTCAGGAAAACAAATAACTGTCCCAATTACGGTGAACTGGCCCGCACACCGTTTAACACGCGGTGGAAGGCAGCAGGTGTACACTGAACACTCAGTTGTTTAGCGTGAGTTTCCAGTTTCTCATAAAACTGACAGCACTCAGAGAAATGTGGCTGCTAGAGCTGAATTTTAATACGATTATTTAAATGCTATGCATCAAGTTTGCAGGCCTGTTTGTTTTTAAATAAGCAGACACTCTGAATACTTGAAGCAGTATGCAGTGAAAATGATAAGAACTTGCCTCCCTTATTATTCAAGGATATGGACACTTTACACGAATCCAAATCAAAACTATCAAACAAATAGGAAAGCCTGCATGATGCTTTAGCTCTTAACAACTAAATGACCCCAGTCCATGCTTCTGACACTGTGGCTAGTTATTAAAAGGAGGGTCATTTTAAGACTAATAAAAAACGGTTTTGCTTCCACTTCTGCATTTACAGATAGAATCCTTCAGGGGCTGAAGTCAGTCAAGCTTATTCACTTCTGCTGCAACTTCAGGATGCAGGCTCCAGCCAACTGGCGAATTGTTTTTTAGGTCACCACTTAAAGAGGGACCCTCTTGGGGGGTGGGTGCGATTATAGCCTATGATGCTTTGGTGTAGCACAATGAGTCCTGGAAACCCAGACTCTCTCCTTGAGAGTAGATTTTTTTTTTTTTGCCAACCTCCACATCCAGGAGGAATTCTTTCTCGCCCATTCAAAAGATGTGTTTAGGGCTTTCCTGGTGGCGCAGTGGTTAAGAATCCGCCTGCCAAGGCAGGGCACACGGGTTCGAGCCCTGGTCCGGGAAGATCCCACATGCTGCAGAGCAACTAAGCCCGTGCTCCACAACTACTGAGCCTGCGCTCTAGAGCCCGCGAGCCACAACTACTGAGCCCACGTGCCACAACTACCGAAGCCCACGCGCCTAGAGCCCGTGCTCCGCAACAAAAGAAGCCACCGCAGTGAGAAGCCCGCGCACCGCAACGAAGAGCAGCCCCCACTCGCCGCAGCTAGAGAAAGCCCACGCACAGCAACAAAGACCTAACTCAGCCATAAAAAAAGCAAAACAAAAAAAACAAAACAAAAGATCCGTTCATTTGCGTTAGGAGTTTCCATTCCTAATGGCAGTTGAGGTAGGAAGATTCTAGAAAGCTGACACTGTCAACCATTTCTTTCCCACAGGCGGCTACACTTCAATAATTGCACATGGACTTAGTTATGTAGTTTTTATAAAGCCCTTTGAGAGTCAGTCATAAGAAATAACTGTACTGCTCTGCTAGCCATTCAGACCTCTGACTTCAGCCCAAGGAGTTATAAATACAACGTCCGTCCCTGTAAGCACTGCTCCAACCCGAACACTACTGCAGAACGGACAGCTTGTTATTCCAACTCTACTGTTGTACTACAAACCCACCCAAAGGGCAATATTTTAAGATATCCGCACACCCCCCTGCACTGCCCCCACAAACCCCATCATAGCCACAGGCACCACTCTGTCCTCTGCCCTAAAGGAGGCCACCCAAATTCGTTTCGTCCATCACAAATGACCTCTGCCCAACCAACCTGCCGGCCCATCCCTTCAAAAGGGTCCCTATGATGCACTGGACTGAAAGTGTTCAGACTCGGATAAAAGACACAATTATTACTGTAAAAATAAATGGCAGCTCTCTGTTTCCGATTTTGTTAACGTTACTTGTAAATGGAAATTTAAAAGAAGTGTAATTTTTCCCCTTATTATGTTCCCTGGCGGGTGGTTCCTTCCTTCTTCTCATCCTCTTCTTCATAAGGGTTGTTATTGCTACAACTTGGTTTAATAAAATTACAACTTTGGGGAAAATGAAAAATTGCACTGGCTAAAAAGTGTTGGAGGCTATAAACCCATGGACTTCAATTAATTTCAAGTGTGGGATCCGTTTAAGGCCAACCAGCAGAAATTCTGTTCTGTCCATGTAAAAATGAGGTTTCACCACATTTACTTTTTATAACCTATATAAAAGTCAAGTAAAAGTAATGAATATCTAAAAGCCATCTCAGTGGACTGGCAAAGACTATCTGTATTCTTGAAACTCATCCTACATATTTCTCTCTGTGCAACAAGGATTCCATGCCTGATCAAAGTTAAAATGTCAAACCACTGAGAAAACAGCCCAATTTCCAATCCATTTCACTGCCTAGAAATGGACCTCCTTCCAAGCCACTTTTGCATGGAAAAGCACTGGCAAAAGAAAGAAAAACTAAGAGATCATGTGGTTATAATTATTACCAGGCAAGGAATATTTCTGCAGCTCAGTGGTAAAGTAAAACTCTGTTGCTCTCTACTCCCAGTAGTGTCCATCGCAAAACAACTGCCTCATTAAATCTCTGCAGTAAGATTAATATGCCGTAGCTGCACTACATTTATAAACTGGTACTCTATAAAAAGCACACTTAATGGTAAGAGCCAGAGCCTAGACACAAAGTATTACTATAAAAACTTCTGGCAGTGAGTATGCAGTCCAGGCCCTCTGTCCTTCTTGCTGGAGGTATAAATGAGGCTTTTCCTGGTTGACTCTAAGCGTGAGGCTCTACCTTACAAACCAGTACATTTTTATAAGAGTGGCAGAAACACAGGGTTCTGAGGATGATGTAAATATGAACGCAAGAAGACTACTTAACAACTAAGATTGGCAAGAGATGAATGAACCCAAAATACTCAAACACAAACACAAACTTAAAACTGGACCATTTCCTTATAGTTTGTTCTCTGGTCATAGCCAGCTTTTCACCAAATTAAACAACCATGGCATGAATTACTCAATCTTAAAGCAACCCACATAGTGCCAGTAAGTTCAAAAATAACAGCTAAAATATGCATACTGCCTTAAAAAAAGAACATGTGATGACCATGACCTCCTGGAATTTAATTACCTAAAACTATAAAAAAAAAATAGATGTTCAAGAAAAAGTGGCCTCAACACTACATTACTAGTGGACTGGTAAAAATATGTTTTCGTTATTTTGGAAAGCTGCCTAAGTTTTTTCTTCCAAGGATATCTTCTGAAAATAAAAAGAGCACTATAACCCAGGTCTTATTTTGAGGAACCCTACGGTGAATAAGTAAACAAATAATTTAAACAAATGCATTCCACACTCAAATGTCCCCAAATCACTACAAATGTTGCACCTCAAGTTAACAATAATCTTGTGCAAATAATAATGAATTGTCTGATGTTTCTTTTTTTTTAACATCTTTATTGGAGTATAATTGCTTTACATTGTTGTGTTAGTTTCTGCTGTATAACAAAGTGAATCAGCTATATGTATACATATATCCCCATATCCCCTCCCTCTTGTGTCTCCCTCCCACCCTCCCTATCCCACCCCTCTAGGTGGTCACAAAGCACCGAGCTGATCTCCCTGTGCTATGCGGCTGCTTCCCACTAGCTATCTATTTTCCATTTGGTAGTGTATGTATGTCCATGCCACTCCCTCACTTCGTCCCAGCTTACCCTTCCCCCTTGCCATGTCCTCAAGTCCATTCTCTATAAAAAGAAACGAAATTGAGTTATTTGTAGTGAGGTGGATGGACCTAGAGACTGTCAAACAGAGTGAAGTTAAGTCAGAAAGAGAAAAACAAATACCGTATGCTAACACATATATATGGAATCTAAAAAAAAAAAAAAAGGTTCTTTAGAACCTAGGGGCAGCACAGGAATAATGACGCAGACCTAGAGAATGATGTTTTTAAAGCTCACATGTGGTCACAACAACTGGCCTTCTAGGGTTTACTGACATCTTTAGAAGTCCCACACCTAAAAAGAAAACCAGATACTACTCCTATTTAGAGCAAACCATGTCTGAAAGCACTCCTCCCCTCCAAGTATGTTCAAATCCCATCAACTGGTGTATCTTGATAACTTTCTAAGAACAGAGGAAAAGTGACCTTTGGGATACCAAGAGTTAACAAGGAGCCTCCCTCCTTTTCAAAAACCAAAGGGTGGGGTCATTATTTTGCGCTTTCTGGGCTCTACATATGCATTCTCACTGGAAATCCCATAAGATGAAAACAGATTCAGGGAAAATAAATCGTCCACTGTTTATAAAATCGCCAGCAGGCTCTAATGAAGGAATGCGCCATCTGGCCCACACCTACCTGCTACTCTGCTACCTCACTTTTTTCTACTCTCAAGAAAAGGTAAACAAACAAAAGGAAACAAAAACAAAAGCAATCAGTGAGGTGGCCAAGGATGAGCATTCCTGGAACTTTGGCTTCAGGACAGGGACGGCCCTCCCAGGCTGAGACCTGGCTGATGGCAACAGGTCCAAAGAGCTCAAGTGGTCAAGGATAAAAACGTGCTCTTTTTACTTTTCCTGCAATGTTTATTTTCTAACCACTCTATTCTGTGAAAGTTATTAAATTGTTTTACAGAAAAAAAGGAAAAAACAAACCAAAAAACAAAAAACCTTTTCATGTACTCTTCTCTCCTTTGTCTCTAAAATCTTCTCAGACAAAAAGAATTATCTCTTATGTTAAACAAAATCACACAGTTGAAGTTTAGAATTTCTGTGGTTTTGCTTGATTGTTCTACAGGTCTATCATGATCCTTGAAGACCAAAGAGAAATATCACAGATGCACTATTATGAAGGAGCACATGCCAAACATGAATTTATTACCACTCTTCTTTCTACAATGAAATTCCTTGTAGGAGGATGCTGAGTGGGAGGAAATTAGCCTTGGGAGAGGTTAAAACACACACACACAAACACACAAAACAAAAAATATACATGCACATTTTGGAACCAAATAAAACGTTTCTTGGCTTCCAATCAGAATCTTACTCAAATTTCCTTCCTCTTCTTCATCCCTCTTTATCTTTAACATGAAATTTAGAAGAAAGCCATCTTAGCACTCCAACTTTCATACAGAGTATTTATAAACAGATCCCTGCCTTAGTCATTTAACCTTCAATTTGAGTGACTGTGGTTGCCTTGTCACACCTTCAGTAAACAAACATTTTCTGAGCACCCACACAGTAATAGGCATTTGGCTAAGGCCCTCGAGATGCAAAGTCTAAGACCTGGTCCTTGTCCCAAGGAGCTTGCAATCTGCTGCAGAGCTTCCCAACCAGCAGGTCAAAAGCAGGTTCAGGTGTTCAAGGATATTGATCCTTTCCGCCCTCAAAGTGGCCACGTACAGCTTGAGATAACTGGAAACTGCAGGCCAATTGCCTCTCCATTTATCCAAGTGTTTCCTTCAAAACTTATCATTTTTCTGCGTGTGCCATGACATGAGAAGGGCTGGCAAGCACTGGGGAAGGGGGAGAGAGAGATGAGTAAACCAATGACTGCAGAAGGAGGGATAACTGCTCGGATGGAGGAGCCCACAGACTTTTAAAAGCCCACAGGCTTTTTTTTTTTTTTAATAAATTTATTTATTTTTATTTTTATTTATTTTTGGCTGCGTTGGGTCTTTGTTGCTGTGCACGGGCTTTCTCTAGTCGCGGCAAGCGGGGGCTACTCTTCATTGCAATGCATGGGCTTCTCATTGTGGTGGCTTCTCTTGTTGTGGAGCATGGGCTCTAGGTGCACGGGCTTCAGTAGTTGTATCACGTGGGCTCAGTAGTTGTGGCTCGCAGGCTCTAGAGCACAGGCTCAGTAGTTGTGGCGCACGGGCTTAGTTGCTCCGCAGCATGTGAGATCTTCCTGGACCATGGCTTGAACCCGTGTCCCCTGCCTTGGCAGGCGGATTCTTAACCACTGTGCCACCAGGGAAACCCAGCCCACAGGCTTTTAAATCAGATGGTGCAGGGCAGGAAAATGTTACCCAAAGAGTAGCAAAATTGGGCTAAGTTTTAAAGAATGGGTAGCACTGATGGCAAGTAGAAGATGGCTCTCCAAAAAGAGGAAACATACGTAAAGGCAGAGATGCAAAACATGATGCTTTCCAGGAAGCGCAAGCTCTTCTATGCTACTCAAATGAAGGGCTCTGGATAGAGAGGAAAGAAAGGGGAGCAGTGGCAGGGACAAGGCTAGAAAAGTGGGCAGATCACGAAGGAACTACTGTGAACTAAATGTTCAAATGTTAACCTTGGCGCTATGAGAAATCATTGAAGGATTTTAAGGAGAGCGACTGATCGCATTTACATTTTAGAGAGATGCCCCACTGGTGATTAAGAAGACGGTTTGGAAAGAGACCAGACCTGGAAGCAGGGAGACCAGTATGGAGGGTCTGACATAATGCAGGGAAGAAGTCCAAGAGAGCAAGCTAAATCAATAGCAGAAAGAAGGTCATGGGAGGCATCCCAGAAACAGGATTCAGAGGACTTAGGACTGACTGTGACCCTAAGAAAATGGGGAGTTGTCTCAGTGACAGCCAGGCATCGGGCATGGTGGAGCCGGTCCTAGAGATGAACTTGCTATCTCGGCTTTAAAATAGGTGTATCAACCAAGGCTAATGACTTGCTTTCTTCACTATCTTCACACCCAGATTTTGCCTTTTATCCACAATCCCAATAAAGCCAAAGCTGGAGACAGACTGGACAGAAATACCACAATCACACCAGCTAACTTTTTAATCTAGTGCGACAGATTTGCAAAGGCCCCGGTGACACTTCCTGGGACTTAAGAGGTTTTTGGTGAGATTCCTTTTACTTTCGTCTTATTTCAAACACACACAAAGCCAAGGAAACATAAATGCAAAATTTGACTAAGAACAAAAACAGATACTGATTCTAATAGCTGTCTTTTATTCCATCTTTTAGGGAAAAAAAAATTAACCCTTAGTTTAAGTTAACATGATTCCACATGTAGTTCATGATCCTTTTTGAAAGACAAAGTAATCACACTAGACCACTACTGTCAATAATATAAAGCCAAATGAAAACATTAGAACATTCACATTAAAAGGCTTAGCCTTAATGTGGAAGAAAATATTGCGAGAAACCACAAAAAATGATAAGTCAACAGGGCAAATATGAGATGGAAACACTAAAATGGGGACACAAACTCAAAATTATCTAACCTAATAGAAAATGAAAAAAATTACTCTGCAAAGGTTTTGTTTTGTTTTTCCCCTAGATGAAGGGTTTCCAGGGAACTCTCCAATGTCTTTTTATTGTTGTTTTTGTTTTGTTTTGTGAGGCTTCTTGGCATACACCTTTCTTCTCGCCAGATTTGAGACGCTTGATTCTTCCAGTTACCCTGATGCCTTCATGCTCAGCATCGCTGGCTCACTGAGAAGGGGCTGTTGATAACATCTGAGTATAGTCCCTAACTCCCTACAAAAACAAACAAACAAACAAAACCAACTTCTACATCCCTATGCTCAATATTAAACCAAGCCTCATGGACCCTTTCTTCCATTTTATATCAGAAAAAATATTACATAAAAATATTTTTAATATCCAGATACACAGGTCTAATTTGCTACAGCCAAGTGATTTTAAAACTGCTAACAATCCACTCTGAAGGAAAACAAATTATTTTTAAAAGATTTATGCATAGTTTTTAGCACATAATGACCAGGTACCTTGAAAAATGCTTCTTAGGGCAACTACAACAATAAAGGAAACACGTTTTGAAACTAGGATTCAGGCATTTGGATATCTGGAGAAAAGTCTAGTTATTTCTTCTTTAAATGTAACCAATAAGCCTCAGGTATAGTAGCACAGCAAGGAAGCATTACTCCATCCCAGCCAAAGAAAATCTGGGAAGAAAAGTTTTATATTCCAGGCGTCATACTTTCTGATACTTCTACCAACTGTTCTTATGACTTCAGCTATTTTAGATTAACACCAATCCAATTGTAACAATATTTCTTAATTGGACACAAAGTTACCTATGTCAACAATTACTGAAACACTAGCTTAGGGAGAAAGTTTTGTTTTGAACAAGAAATATCCGTTTGCTGCAATGTTAACAATGCTCATCTTTAAATTCTGAGATGATAAACTCCAATCTCATTCACAAAAATCATTCAAATATTACCACTCCATTCTCTTTATTAGTGACTTTGTTTTTGCTTTTGTTTTAATTTGGGAAGTTCCTCTTCTAAATTGCAATGATATATTTGAAAGACGGGACAACTGGTTTTGCCTAAAGGTTGTGAATTAAACACAAGATCTGGATGGAGCATTATTATCCCACTAAATGGAATCATATAGCTCAGGAACGTGAAAAACTTTGCTTATTTTTTTCCTTTTTCCCCTTCCGAAGCTCCAACTGGTTCTCAAACAAACTGGGGATCAAACTGTCACTAAAATAAAGTAGAAAATAGTTTTAAAACAACATTTTTTAAAGATTTTTTTTCTTTCCTAAAGTAAGTGTACAGCCCACATTTCTAAGAAATGATCCCATTCAGGAAGATAAGAAAGTAGTTTCTAAACAACTAAACAACTAAACATTCAGGAAGATAAGAAAGTAGTTTCTAAACAACTTATTTGGTAACATGATGGCTCAGCGAAAAAGAAAGAAGGAAATAGAAAAATCCTATAAAATAAGGTACATGTTTGTATAATGAAAGATCAGAACAAAAAGTGAGGCTGTGATTTATGACTTATGAGCTATTACAAAATACAAGAAAATTTATGTATAATTGGAAAAAATTCATTTTGTTCTCCTCTAGTTGGGCTAATAAATTTTAAAATATAGGCAACCCTAAATGTCTAAGGTTCCTTCAGCCTGATAAACAAAACAAGAAAGCCCACACAACCAAAAATAAACTATAAAAATAGATCATTATTGATCTAGTACCATTTCTGAAACACTTTCCTTAAGGAATTTGAAACAAAGGGAATAAAAGAGCATCATTTTTTAACTTTTTAACTGCACTTTTCATTTCCTAGAACACAAGAACTGCTTATGTTTCCATGAGTTTAATGTTTTTCTTTAGTTCTAATGCAATATCTCCAAAAACCAGATTTTAATAAGGCACCTTTTTCCTACAGAATGACAACCTTGCCAAACGTGCATTCCATCTGCATGTATCTGCAGACAAGTAATAAAGACACCAGTGCCATTAGCATAATCAATACACAATTTACAGAGCTACCCAGATAGAACTGAAAGCGAACGTGTATGCCATTATCTTAGTAACCATAAATTAATAGTCGTTTGTGGAAATATATTCCCACTTACATTGTTTCAATCCTGAATTGTCAAGATAATGAGCATAGATATAGATATAGATAGTATATATTACACATAAATGTTTTAAATGATGATTTATTATCAGATAATCCCCAAATATGCATAAAGTAAAATCAACTAAATCAATCACACATAGGGCAGAATGGCTGATAGATAACCATATTTAACCATTTTGTTTTTTTTACCATGTGCTTTAATAAGCAGAAAATATATATATAAATATACACATATATATAACATTCAGAAACATAATTTTCACTGGAGAAGGAACATGTTCTCAGATGGTGAGCCAGGAGATCTCACCCTATTTTCTTAAAAGAATAATAAGGACACTAATCTGGTCAATTCTACTACTTGCTGCTTGCAATTTTTAAAAATCCAACCCTTTTGAAAGTTTGTATTTAGCCAACACTATAAAAAAAAAAAAAAAGTATGTGCCATCTCTGAGCTCTCATCTCTAAGACATCAGAACTGGCGTCATTTCTTCCGGGATGGTGACGGGTCATGCCCGATTCCCTCCATAGATGGCATCGATGTCCCACCAGTCCTCGGGACAGCCCACATCCAACACGTGTGTCCATCTTGTCACAACAACAAAGCAAATTTGCATGGAAAAGTGGCATATTTCAAATGAAAGAAAGCAGACATTGCTTCAGGATGGTAACCTGCCACTGGGAGATGTGAATTGGTTTTTCCCCCTAGCTTCTCCACACAGTGTATTTAAAACAGCCAACGTGACATTACCAGAAACTATTCAGCCCAAAGTCAGCTGCATTGCTCCAATGTTGTAGGCACAGTCATCGGTCACTTCTCCTATCACTCAAACTGGTGGAGGGCTCGACCTAAGCAAATCTCCTGACCTTTCAGTGACAGCAACCAGAAGAACACCTTTGAAAGTCCACTCAACCTCTATAAGGAAGTATTTCTGCTGAGAGCTCACCAGCAGTGGGAAAACACTCCTGGGTCCCTCACTCCAGCACCGCACCCCACCCCGACCTTCTCTAAAATACCTCCCAGATCAGCTTTCTGAGGCATGCGATTCTTTTATCTGAAGCCAAAGCCTTGAATCACACAATTAGGGATTTGTCAGGTTTCCACTGCTTTCAATTCTCTCTCAGGTGTAACTCACTAATATCATATTTTTTTTTCTTGTAGAAGTAACTTTTGGGGGTTGGGGGTGGAATAGTACAGGGAACTGAGATCAAAATGCTTAAAGCAAAAAGGAACACAAGAGGGGGGAATGCGGTGGCCAGAGGATTCATTATTTCCACCTCTTGATTTGGCTTAAGATTGGCCTTGGCTTCTTCTATTAGAAAATTCTGAGACTCAAGCCTGCCTATTTTCAAGTCGGGAAATCTACATTCTTTTTCTGCTTCAGCCCTGCTAATGGGATGAGATCTGTGTCTGTGCCTCAGTTTCCTCATCTATAAAACTGAGACAATGATAACTGACAAGATTCACTTAAGATCAAATGAAATAGATACACAGTGTCTTTAGAAACATTAAAGAGGTGCCCAAATACAAAGTATTTGCCATAAAGAGTGAACTCACCTCTCCTCCAGCTCCATTACCCCCCCCCCTTCATTGTAGAGAATGGTTACTAAAAGTTGAATATAAAAACTTGCACCATTCCTCTTAGGCTTTCTCCAGGAGGGGGAATAGTTTCTGCTCTACACAAAGAGACAAGGCAGCCACAGACTGTGCCATGCACGCCTCAGGACTTTGCAGAAGAGGGAAAGATGAAGAGGAAGAACTGTGTCTGCTTCCTCAGCTTCCCCATGAACTTCACCCATAATCAAAAGCTGGTACTACTTACAAACTTTCTAAGAGGCTGCTAAGACACCTGTTAGGCATCTTACATGTGTTACCTAATACAACAGCCCTGTGAAATAGATTCTTACCATTTTATTGGTAAGAAAACTGAGGCTTAGTAGGTTTCATAACATGCAGGATTCAAAACCAGGTCATCAGGCATGGTATCCCTCAGGTCAACTCACTGGGACACACTGATAGGGGACAAAAGCCTGAGACCCTGACAGCTAACACTAGACTAAGGAAGGTGACTCTCACAGGGCAGGAGGTCTAGGATTCTGGCTTTTGTTGAGAGGCTGAGAAGGATGGGGAAAGTCACTTTACTTTCTACAGCCTAGAATGTGTACAGCCGTGAGAGGCAATTCCTAGAATCAGAAATCAAGAGACTGAGACTCTTCCCTGTTCTATCACAAAGTCCTAGTGTGACTTGGGATGGGGCACAGAAGCTCTTCCGGTCTTGGAGACGTCAGGGTAGATGGGTGCTCCAGCACCCTTGCCCCACTCGGGCCACTGCACTTCCCTGGCCTCTCACCTCTTCTCTAACAAGACATCCAGCCCCAGCCAGGGCCGACCTGTTAGGAAACTGAAAGGCCACCCCAGCCCTTGCTAAAGCGTCTTCTAGGATATCTATTTCAAATTATCTCAAAGTGGAATTTCCTTTGTCACTTACTATCATTTAAGGATATTCCACTCATTAAAAGTGGCCTCGCACAATCCTCTTGACTCTCTCCACCCCGATTTTCAATTACTATTTCTTTCACTTCATTTAGTATTAAGGTTGAAGGAAAAAGTATAAATGGATATTTGAAAGTCATCTGATTGGATGTGTTAAGGTTTTAGGCTTTGTCCGTATAGAAAGACAACTTTATGACAGTTATAATTTAGTTAAAATAAAAAGACATGGTAGTGTCTGCCCAGAGTATCAGACAAATGAGTGCTGAGGTCAACCAGCGGGCAACGGCACAGGCTGGGTTTCTAAAGCCCAAAGGGACAGTCGGAGCCCAGCAATCTGGGAGTGGGGACTGGGTGATTTCATGAACTAAACACAGAGAGGACTGGTGACTACATGAGCAAGGGAAGGCAAGGGGAAATAAAAATAAAGCAAACTGAACAGTTAGGACTTACTGCAGAAGGGAATGAAGAAGAAATGAAGAGCAGAGAAAATTCAGACAATCTGCCCCAAAATAAGGTTTCACATAAAATTAAAGCAGCGGCGAGACACAGCCAGGCACAGACTGGTAGGTCACAGCCAGTCAGCAAGATACATTCCATCTTTACACCCTCTCCTCATACCACTTCTAGACAACACAGAATTCCTCTCTGAAACCTAGAAGAAAATGCTTCTAGATCAATTTACTGATGGGTATGGTGATGTAGAAAATCATCCCCTTGTTCAGCTAATTCCTCTGTAAACTCAAGCCCAGATTTACCTTTTTAATTTAAGGATTATTAATCAATCTACTATGATTAAACCTTCATAATGATACATGAGTTATTTGTCTCTACCTCCTCTCCCAAGAACGATTAGCCTACCTTTGCAAATTAGCATTTAGTGACGGCCCTTTTGCAAAGAACCACAAAGACAAAGACCTGACTTACCAAGAAGATGGCAGAGGCTCTAAAATTAATTAGCTCCACTTTATGTTTCCATTATCTTTTCATTGGAATTTCTGCAGGAATTTTTCCTTCAGAACTCTCTCTACATTGGCAAAGCAAAGTGGAGCTTGGAATCAAGGGCTGCTTTGGCCAGTGGGAGGGGACTTGTCATGGTGGACTGAACCCAGCGAAGACGTCCACAAGGGACCCATCCAAGGCAGGCCTCTGAAAGCTGTGTCCAGCCACACGGGTACCTAGAAATCCACAGAAAAGACTTGTAGCCCATGGGATGAAGGGTTTCCCCACAAAAGGGAGAAGACCTTTGAGAGTGAGAGTAAGAAACATTTACTAGGTATTTCTTATCTGACAGAGACTATTCTAAGAGCTTACATGAATTAACTCTGAATTCTCACAACAACGCTATGAATTAGGTACTATTATTACCCTCACTTACAGATACAGAAACTGTAGTTCCAAGTGATTTCGTAATTTGCCCAAGGTCCACAGACTGAAATTTCAACCCAGGGAGTCTGACTTAACACCCATGGTCTTAACCACCATACTTTATTGACCCATTTACTAAATGTTTGCTAAGCACCTATTGTATTTCCACAAATATGCTTGGGTGCTGGACCTAGAAGTGTGAAGGGGGGCAGACACGGCTCTGAAGCCAGTGTGATGAGAAGACAGAACTAAAAGAATGATCAGAAAAAAGAAAAAACCTTTCTATGTCAGACACAAACTCTATTAGTTACAAGGGAAAAGCCTGACAAAACTGAAAATTAAAACATTTAAACTTCTGTATGGCAGAAGAAAACAAATTACCACCCACAAAGTCAAAAGAAAAACTGGGGGAAATATTTGCAACATGTAAGTCAGAAAAAGGACTAATTTTCTTATTAACATGAGCTGCTCTTTCAAACCAAAAGATAAAAGAGTCAAGGAAATAAAAAGGCAATTCACAGAAAAATAAATACAAATGGTTGTGTAAACATATGAAAAGATGCTCATAATTACAGAAATGCTAATTAAAATGTCAATGAAATACCATTTTGTTTATTTCACAAGCCACATCAGTAAAGATAAAGTATTTAAACACAGGCACTCTCTAATCCTGTTGCTAACAGCAGTGTGAACTGGCATTACCTCTGCGGAGGGCACATTTGCAATATCTATCAAAATGTTAAATGGGTGTTCCCTTTATCCAGCAATTCCAGTTTTAGAAATTTACACCATATATATAATCACACATGTTAGTAAGGATGTGTGTATGCTCACTGAAGCAACATTTGTAAATAGTAAAATAAACAAGTAAAAAAAATAGAAATAAATGATGGAACGTCATACAATGGATACAGCTGTTAGAATAAAGGGAGGGCTTCCCTGGTGGCGCAGTGGTTGAGAATCTGCCTGCCAATGCAGGGGACACGGGTTCGAGCCCTGGTCTGGGAAGATCCCACATGCCGCGGAGCAACTAGGCCCGTGAGCCACAACTACTGAGCCTGCGCGTCTGGAGCCTGTGCTCCGCAACAAGAGAGGCCGCGATAGTGAGAGGCCCGCGCACCGCGATGAAGAGTGGCCCCCACTTGCCACAACTGGAGAAAGCCCTCGCACAGAAACGAAGACCCAACACAGCCAAAAATAAATAAATAAATAAATAAATAAAATAATAGAATAAAGAGAAAGGTCTTAAGTGTTGATATGGAGGGATTTCTAGGAAATATACTTAGGGAAGACAACATAGAGAGCTCCCACTTTTGTATGGGAATAAAAGATACCCAAGATACCCACATATATGCATTGCCATCTAAGAATGGTCCAGTTCGCTGCTGAAGACATTACCACTAGAATCCTCCTCCTCTAAATAACGGTGGAACACCTATTTAAAGAACAGTTGGTAGGGACAACACATCACCAATATCCCCAGCTTTTTGAAAGTCCGCTTTCCGCCACTTTGATTTTATGAAAGATCTACATCAGTACCTGCTTTCTCTAACTGGAAGAAATCCGAAGACGATTTTCGATGTTAGAAAAGAAGGTGGAAAGCAAGAATAGCATTCGTGAGTTTGTTTTGCAGCAAGTCCAGCCGTTATAGAGGCAGTGCTCACCCCACAGCAGCAAGAGTGGCACCACCAACTCCTTCCCCAGGAACTACACTGGGCATCGCAGCAACAAGCCACCAGAGCTTTGAACTGTGTCTGTGAGCATCTGTGCTTTATCTCAATTTATTTTGTGCATCTGTTAGCAAGATGTATCCTAAGGTAATTGCTTCCTTGCTATACACCAGTTCCTATACAAAAGGTTTCATAGGTACGCTCTACTTTCAGATAGACTGCGGGTAGGGGGGACACTATTAGCCTGTCCAGGGTATGGATGCATCTCACTAAGACTTGGCTTAGAGAATTATGTGGATGGTGATAAGGGTTGTAGCTTCAAACATCCTGTCATAGACTGTCTTTTGGGACTTTGTGAATAATACCATCATGAATAGAGACAACAGAAAGTGTTTAAAAAATGTGAGCTGAAAAGTGAAAAAAAAAAAGAAGAGCATTGGTAGGTAGATTCCTGTTTTTTATAATCTTTCCACAGTTTTTCTATGTAAGTTTTCAATTACAGAATATGCTCATGAATTGTTGATGCATTGTCGTATTCTAGTATTTGCTCCTTGATGTGGAAAATGTGCTAAGAATTTGTAAAGATCATAAGCAGAAACATATTACATGATTCGTATATATTTTCCTAATTATCTATGAGGTTAAATGGAGAGGAGAGTTGTTAAATTCTCTTACGATGCCAAAATGAGTGAGTTTATCCCATATTTAGACAGCATTATAAGAATTATAAGAAATTCAGATATTTGGAAGAATAAATAGATCTAAGTGATGAAAAACTCAAGAAATATAGTTAGGGTAGTTTACTTAGAGCGGAAAAACCAGGCCCATGTACAAACGATGGCCAGAACTTGTACACAAGTTAGTCATGTGCAAATAATAGGTACCATTTGTATGAATTGAATGTATACCGTTGTTGCAAAACTAAGTACAGTTTGGAGTTAAACAACATTAAGAGGGACACAAAGAGTCTTCTAAATATGTCTTCATAGACTGTTAGCTCTGTGAAACCCATGGGCAACTGGGTCTGACTTTTTCCTTACTCTATCCTTAGCACCTGACACATAACTGGTACTCAATAAGAATTCCTGTAGCATGCATAAGCATGCTCAATGGTTTCCATTCAAAAACATATTAAACCTCAGATTTGGTTTGAAAGTGCTTCCTCCAGGATCCTTCCCTGACCTCACTCATATCTCTGGGAAATGTCCTCATAACACCAGGGCTTTCCCTTCACCTAATAATAAGTTACTAGTATCTGCTGAATTGTTCATTTAATGTATTTCCACTGCTTGGCTGTGACTCCACAAGAGCATAGACCCTATCTGTCTCCTTCATAGCATCCCCAACTCCTAGCACTCCAGGACTGGTAAATGATGGATGTGCAGTAAATATTTGTTGATTAAACACATGAGTGCATTAATGCATTTGTTTGTGCATTTGTATGCTTGTTTGTTTACCACCTAATTTTAGGCTATGGGGATTCAAAGAAAAGAAACACAGAACTCTGCTCTCAAAAAGCTTATCGACAACCCAGAAAACCAAGGTATTGTCATAGTTTCTATGACATATGAGATATGGAAGGGATAATAAAGAGAGGAGTCATTTTAACTCGGGTGGGTCAGAAAAAGCTCCACAGAAGATGTGAGATGAATCTTAAGAAATGAAAACAATATTCAAGCCTTTATTATCGCACAAAACCAACCTGAGAATCTACAATCTAAGCCTGGAGGAGTGAAGCGAGGAAAATCACTAAAGGTTTGGGAAATGTTGCTTTATGAAAATGGTACCAGCATTTGGGCAAACGGATGGACACGAATTGAAGATGAGGAGCCAACGTAAATCAAACTAAATTAAAATGCTGTCCTTAAAGCAACACACTTTGACCTTGCACAGCTGCAGATTCACACCTATTCCCACTGCAAAAATCCACCCGAGACCCAGGCAAATATAGAGTTGGTGAGTCACTCATACGTACAAATTCTAGTTCAAAGTAGCTGCTGCTATTAGGGCTGCTCCCAGTTGAGATATGACAAACCCTTAGTGGGGTGAATTGGTCACTGGCCCAAGGTTCTCATCTAGAAGCTGAAAGCTGCTCTATGAAAATTCCAGAGTTTGAACAGAGTCAGTATCCTTATAAAGGCCCTGAGAATGGTTCAGTGTGTAATTCATGTTTCTTTCTGTGTTGGTTCCCTAAATAGGGGGTCTGGACAAGAAATCACAGTGAAAAGTAAGACCTTCTCACCTCTGCTGTTTGATTTTGTTCTCAGCTACAACCCGATCAAGTTCACAATTTTAAAAGCATCCCTGCCCCATTAATATGAATTACTGATCAACTTGCAAGAATTACAGTTTTTCAATATGAGAATTCTATGATGTTAGAGAGAGAAGGGAACTCAGAGTCATCAACACATTCCTTTGGTAAAATAAATAATAATAATAAAGTGATTTTTGGTTCCACAGAAGTTTACTGAGCACTTAGTATGAGTCAGGCACCTGGCTGACCCTCTCCTGGCCTGAGGGAGCTAGGAAGCTAGGAAGCCATTCCAGGGGTCTGCCAGACCATCACACTCATACTGGATTTTAAATATGCAAATCAGCAAGTATAAAAAACAGTTACAATTAACAGGAGCTATAAAATGCTGTTATTATCTTGTAATGGTTTTATTTTGAAGATTAAAAATTTGGCATAGTGATGCAATACTTATGAAAATGACATATATGATTTTGGAGGAAGCAAAAGGGATTTCATGTGATCGTCTTTTTCTCCGGTCAGTTACACCCCACCATCACCGCTGATTCTGCACTCACGTCTTTGAACATGAAGACCATCAAGACAACCAATATCATTATCCCTAAAGTGTCTTATGCTTAAGATCCATGATTCTGTAAAAGTTTATTTCAAGGTATTCACCTATTTCCCTGGGGAAAAATAATTAAACCTGCGCTATGGACATTTCATTACTAACTTGTTTCATTCTTTAGTGTTCTATTCCTGAATATTTAATGGAATGAATTCCTCATGACTTGTTTCACCTCGATTTTATATAGCAATTAGGGACTCTTAATTGAGGTTTAGTTTTGCTGTTTCTTAATATTAATATCATACACATTCTCCAAGAGCCTCCAATTATTTCAAGGATGCCACAAATTCTTTGAAATTTTTAAAAATTTACTTTAGTATCACACAATTAGCTTTTAGAAACATTATCTAGATTTTAGGAGGGCTAAAAGATATTGCAAAGTCAATGACCTAAATCCAAAAAGAGTTGGAAATAGATATTCTATTGTATTTAGTGGTTTCAGTTCAAGTGAGCGTATCTACCTTTTAATCATAAGAGAAAACAAAGCTCACCATTCTCAAAAAGTATAACTCACCAAACTTTCAGTGCCAAAAATGTTTTTGAAACTCATTTTATCTAACTTTTTTAACTGACCCAACTTGCTGAAAAGTGAATATACCATATACACATATCTCCCACCACTTGCATTGCTTTCTTCCCCCAAATTAAAAAGCAATGGAAAGTATTTAACATCTCATCCAATTTTCTAAACTCTAAGCTTCATAAGAGCAAAGCTTATGTCTGGTTCACAACTGAATATTTGGAACTAGCACAGTGCGTGGGACAAAACAAGCACTAGAAAAAACAAACAAAAAACAACTTGTTGAATGATGAAATGAGCCCCCTCAGTCTACAGAGAGGAAATCCGAATCCTGGAGAACAGAGGGTAAGGTGACTTGTCAAAAAGTGCAGACAGCAAATCAGAGCTCGCCCCCTGCTCCCTTTCCACTCCACAGCCATCTCCTTACTGGCACTAATATCCAAGTCACGATACTTATGACCATAACTAATTTTTTCTGTTTTTATTCTCAACTCTTTCCAGGAATTAATATGCATTCCCTTGAGTCCACAGTTCTTTTTCACCCCTTGCCTCATGTCCACAAAAAGTACATCTAACTTTGTATATTACACACTAACAGCCCCAAACCACCCTCCACAGAGCAATTTCAGACTCCGTACGACAGCTAATGAACAAAACATTCACTGGAACTCATGACGGCATCACCTTCCCAACCAAAAGTTCTCTTTTGGCTTCATTGGTACTTGGTAGAGTGGTGTTTGTGAATACTTAACTGCCTTAAATGTATAAAAATAAGAAAAGACAAAAGTGTGATACTAGTGATAGAAAGCATATGTCTAATACACTTCTAACAATTGAGACACGCTAAATCATTAGGAATGCTGAAAGCAATTACTATTTAGTCATATTCATGCACTTACTAGACCTAATCTGGTTCTATTGTAAAGGAAAAGAATAACATTAAGGAACACATTTGAAATGCTAGAAATTGTTTCTAAGAGTCAACATATTGTTTAAAAAATTGTAATATTTTTTAGAGTCCTGGTCACAGCACCCCTTCAGTACAGGAATTTATCGTTCACCTTACTGACCCTTCAGCTCTTCACAGGTTTTCACAAATGTATTCCGCATGAATATATGCGACTGTCTATACTTGAGAATGAGAACCACGTATCTCCTTCGTTCCCGTCAGCTAAATAACTTTCCATCTTGATATATCTCTCATAGTGCACTGATGGGATAAGAAATTTGGGGAAAAGCCAATCTTGAGAAAGAAAGGAGAAATAATTTCAGTGAAATAATGAACCTCAACGGTACAATGATTTTAATTTCTAAAAAAAATTCTATTCTTTACAATGATACCAATTTTTATTAGGCAAAATCCAATTCAATCCATTTTTTTCCTTAAAAAGTGACTAACACTTATGAATTCGCTAACCAAAGTATATTTTAAATAGAACGTCAGAGTATGTTTGTATGTGTGTACATATTGCTTATGTGTATATCTCATACAGAGTTGTGATAACTGAAACCTTTTGATTTCACACATATAAAAATTTTTATTGAAACCAAAACACCAAAACATAATTCCTACAGAATTATGAAAATGAATATTCTGAATGTCACTTGACCACATTCAGTGGAAGACAGCTATGCTCATGCATGAATAGTATATGCTTTCCAAACCAAATCATCTTCATTTGAAAACAAGACTTTAAATGCTCAACACATGTTCAACACATACACATGCAACTGACAAATTTACATATATATTTTTCTTTTCAGACTTTTTCAAACCATTTACTATCCCATGAAATTAAAATTGGTGTCCAATTTAAAATAATAATTTTTAAAGGTAAGCATTTATCCTTTTTCGGGAGGGGTTTCTAAAAAAGGGGAATTTCTAGACAGTAATACTTGAATCTGGATTTTTTTTTTAATGACAAAATTATAAACCTCTGCAATCAGACATCTAGCATAGAAATGCCAACGGTAGTGTGTGCTGCCATAATAATGATACCCCCAAGATCAGCCCAGTGCCTGTAGCTGTGGCAGGGTCCCCAGGCAGCTGGGTAACTGCTGCTTGATCATTATGCCTGCTAAAACTGAAGCTACTGAAGTTTTAAAGAATTCATGTCTTACTGAATTTCTTTCATCTCTAATAATTACTAAACTGGCATAATTACTTATACTAGAGGTGGAATGTGATGCATGCTAAAAGCCCAAGCTGCCTAAAATTAAAGTTTAAAAAAAAAAAGCCACAATTCTACTTAGTTTTCAAAGATTTATCTTGTGTTAGGCTTTTATGCCAAGAGTTGCATAATTATTTAAACCATTTAAAAGCTTTCCTTACACTATTTGATTAATACTATAACAGGGCTATTTAAATTTACTAATGTTAACTTTAAGTTTTAATTGCTTTGTAATAATATTGTTGCAGAACGTATTTTAAATCAGACAAGTACACTTTCATTACAGCAAACAAGGTATATGCAATCCTAGCTAGTGTACCATGTAATCCCCAAACAAAAAACGGGAACATATTTCAGATTTAATTGAAATGGGATTAGAAACTTGCATGCATCCCCCCCACAGAACTAACTTTAACCTTTGACAGCACAATGGGAGTCAGTGGAGAAAAAAATTAAATACATCTGGGAAAATACTTAGCCAGAATATCAGCCTTTGTATCAAAATTTCATTCAATTCAAGAGCATTCTTTAACATATTACTTAATGACAACATTTACATTTTAAACAATCCATAAGGCTTCTAAAATACGTTGCAAATCTTAAAATTATTTTCTCTAAGAAATAACTAAAAACTCAACATGGTATTCATTAAATCCAGCCATGAAGAATGTATTCTATGGCAACAGAATTAGTGACATTAAACCAGCAATGTGAATTCTGTCAGATGAATTAATAAAGCACAGTAATAGGAAAAACACACCTTTCATAAAATTCTTAATTGATCTTGGTAGAATTGCTCTTTTCTACTATCAAAACCTCTTTCTCCTCATTGCATGGTTTTACATCAAAATGAAAATTCAAGCAAGTATATTTGATATTATGTTTCGATTTATGTCAACAAGTAATTCACTAGAATTTACCAGACTAGCCAATTCTCAAAAACTGACTTCCTTTAAAAATAAAAGGAAGGGAGCAAAAATGTTCCTGTAAGTTGAAAAGAAATATCCTACAGATATGCTACAAGACTTGCAATGACCCAAACAAGCAAGCAGAAAGAACTAAGTATAATTACTGAAAGCAAAAAGTTGAAAAATTCTGTCATCACTATTAGACATCACTGCTGTCAATAACTACAATGGATTTTAAGGGATATGGGAATACTCTGGCAAAACAAAAAAGAAAAATTATTAACAGCTTGCTTTATAAAAAGCTGCTAATCTCAAATCCCTTTGTAATTTCATTTTTACATGTATGCTTTTATGTTCAATATCCTATTTTTCACCCTTTTTTGACTGGATGAATAAAAGCCAACAATCCACTCATGCATCAAACAGATGTTTTTGTTTTTAAGGCCAAGTGGAATCTTATGAATTTTTGTTCCCTCCCTTTAGGAAGATGCTGCCAGAACTGCTGAAATTGTGAAACCAGCATTTTGGAAAAGACTCACTGGACCATCAGTCCTGGAAGTTTGACTAGCACTCATGGGATTCGTGCCAACTGTAATTGCTGTTTTTGTTTATGTAGGATTGTCTACTGATTGGACTATAATCAATTTAATGACTTCAACATCTAGTCAGTATAATTTAGAGGTGGTAGAGGGAAGAAACAGTCCCTGCTTGATAGATGCATAAAAGTCCAACTGCAACTGTTTGAAGGTGGTACAAACACTGAGCTTCTGCAGTGTTTCCAATCATCAGGCTTTTTAGCATCTAAATCCAAAAGTAAATGCATATATTGCTGTGTGCTGCAGAATTAGTAGAGTATTTTGCCCTCACAATTATGAAAAAGAATATATGTAAATATTTTCTCAATATTTTTTTTAAAACTTACTTTAGGTTAAATCTAGTTATTAAAAAAGGGAGTCATGCTTCATTTATCTAAAAATAATTTTGAGCAAAAATCTATATTGCAGGTTTTAATTAAAAGCAAACTATTACTGTCTTAATGCAATAGTTTCCTTACTATGGCATCATTTCCAGAACCAAAACTGAACCTCTAGTGATAAGGAGTTGTTTTTTTTTGTTTTTGTTTTTGTTTTTTTAAGAAATAAAACACATAGAGTACAAGAGAACCACTTTTTTTTTCTTTTTTTAGTTATACTTCACCTGTCTACCTATAAGAAAATATATTTTTGACTTTGAAAAAAAAGTGTTTAAATAAGGATTGGACAGTTTAATGTTTCTATTAAATTTAAGAGCTAGTACAAGCTCCCTGCAGCGGCTTTTTTAACACCTACAATTTCAAGAGCTTTTCCACCAGAGAATACAGCCTAGTAGATAGGTCTTCTGACTTTTGAAAGGTTATGGACTTAAAACCCATTGCCTTTTCTTTCAAATTCTATAGTTTACATTTCTTCTTTAAATTGAGAACTGAATTTTTGCCACCTCATTATATTTTTGCCACCTCTAAATAAATTACTTCTCCTTAAAAAAAAAAAAAAAACACTTTATAAGTACAAAAGAAGGTAAATGGGGAAAAAAAGGTCAATTCTAAGTGTGATAACTTCAAAATGTGCCAAGTTACAAAGGGCTAGCTACTGTGACAGCCAAGTTATACAAGGTATTTTGGGGCTGTCTTTCTCCCTGGTTCCCACCATTTCTCTATAGAGACCCCTGGTATGGGTTTATGAACACGTGAGGGTCCAGATATCCTAACTGTGTCTTGTGTTTAACTTGGCCATTTACATGTCTAAGTGCTCCCCTCTCTCCTCACCAGCTTTATAACTTGGCTCTTACTGAATATATCACACCTTTATGAAGTGGACCACTTTTTCCTTCTTACAAGTGCTTTTTGGAGTAAATTTCCCCCAAAATTGTTTTTATCAGGTAAAATGGCAGAGAAACTTCCATCAGAGAAGCACCACAAGAAATAGAATAAAGAGCCAGCAAGAAAAAACAGAAGTAGGTCACAACTGACCAATTTGATGCCACTGATTTGCTACCTCAGAAAACAAGCGGATAGCAGGACTATTTTCAGGCAGGTAATCTATTCAAATCTCGTGGTTACTCTCAGGAATTGAGATAAATAGATAAATAGTGCAAATGGGGTAGAGGGTAACTCATTTAATTGTCTGACCATCCATGCCTCTAAATACCGGCTTTAACTCTGTTTCATTAGACAGAAAGGGTTATTCTGAAGATTCGCAGCATAAGGACAGAATAAGTTTCTTGACTTTGTGTGTTGACTGAGAGAATTTTGATGCTAGGGCTCTGAGAGCAGAAGGGGTAAAACAGTTCCATGTTTCAAAATATAGTTCGCAGCTTTCACAAATAGAAAAGTGAATCTCTTTGGTGTTTAACAGTTTTAATGCACTTTAGAGGACGTAAGGAGACCAAGCAGGGCACGCTCCACTGCTGCCAGAAACCTGGCAGCCACTCCCAGGAGGCAGGTTATTAGGACAATTACACAAAAGTTTGCTAAGAACAAAAAATAGTGCACAATTTAAAGTAGATATTCATTCAAAATGCTAAATTTATGAGTACCCAAAATAAATTCAACTATTAATAGAATTTTTGGTAGTCCTTATTTTTAAGGATTTGGTTGAAAACAAAAACTCCAAACTTAACTGTCATTTTGTTTTGTTTGTACCTGCCTTATGTAAACTACTCCCCTGAGACACGAGTTTCAAATTATGGTATCAGAAGTGACAGCCATATCAGAAACATCTTTTGAACCTTGTTTGTTAAAGAAATCGTATGGATGTAGGAAACAAGTTGGAGACTGAATGCAGAACTTCATGTTTTATTTAGAAGGGCACATTGCATTTTCATGGTTTCCAATGCCTCCTTCAAACTGGTGAAAAGTAATCTGCAAGGTTTTGAAATACTGTCACTCCTCTAACAAAATCACCGTTTTAATCTCTTAGTTGCAAAACTACTAATCAGTTCTTCGTAAAAGAACAAATCAAAGCTGCCTTGCTATGCCTGCTGATAGCAAAGTGTTGCTCATTGCTTATTATTATTATTATTACTATGCCAGAATATTTGTCGTAATAATACCTCCCTGGCTTTTCTAGGATCCAAGTGTGACCTTCCAAACAATATAATGGACAGAACACTCCTCGAACACATTTTGGAAAATGGAGACCCTTCCTGGAAGACACAGGGGAAGGAAAATAGTGAAGAAAAGGCTAGGGATTTAACAGGAGCCACCTAGAATGCCATTCTACTGCTCCAAAACCGCTACTAATATCACAATTACTCATCTGACATAGTTCATCTAAATACGTTTTTCCAGGTAAATGCATACCCTGAAGAAAAACAAATCCACTCTTCAGCGAGGACTGTACTATTTTTATTCCTGTCTTCAGCTTCTCACCCCAAAGCTCAGCCAGCCCACCTGAGGCCATTCACTCTTCTGGGAGCCTTCCAAGCATCTGACAGAGGAGACCACCACTGTGTTCCGTGCCCACACAGAAAATGGAAGCTAAATCTTTGTTTTTAACGTAAATATTTTATTTAGAACTTGGCAGTTGAAACACAGATGCTGTGTCTTCATGGAGAAGATACCGGAATATTTTTGCGATATGACAATATAACAAAAGAATAAAATGCCCTCTACTCATTTTCACTTGCCACTTTTTTGCTTATTAACTTAAGGACTGCACAGGTCTCCGTCCCAGTTATTCTGCAATCCGACTTGTCAAAGACTGCCCTGCGAATACTGCCAACTGACAGCTTCACTGACCGCCCATAAAATCCTACGTGCATGAGAATAAATCTTCTTTAGGAAGCCCGGGGTAGCATATGCACCACAATCAACAGAACTTTCACCGTGAATTCATTCCAAAGGCAGGCGAGCTGAATGCCCAGAAACTGCAGATGAGCAAAACTACCGACTGCGCAAACTTCAATAAACTTTTTAAAAATAAAAAGCCCCCAGCAGCCCTTAAAACCGGGCTGACACCAAGCGCTCCCCTATCAACTCGGAAAGTTCTTTCCAAGTGACGAGGAAGAGGTTCGTCCTGGTACTCCGCTCAGCGTGACTTTTAAGGAAGCTGAGAGTCTCACGGCAAGTTCCCCCAGCGCGAGCGTCGTCCGCCGTTACCCTGACACCCGCGCACGCCCGTGGCGTTTATTTTTTCACTCTCCACGCTTGCATCTTTCAGGCCCTCGGTCTAGGTTTTCCCAGAAAATGTGTGGCCCACGTGAATGGAAATGACCACAAAAACTGTGTCAAGACACACGT